>NC_088347.1:18322500-18472500 GCF_036884655.1 Musa acuminata AAA Group | reverse complement strand
TATCACAATCACTTATAATAGATCTTAGCATTCCATGCAATTTTATAATATTCTCCATAAAGATTCGAGTAATACTAGAAGTAGTGTAGGGATTACGAACAACATATAAGTGAGCATATTTTGTAAGACGATCAACTACGACAATAATTGTACTTTTTCCTTGTGACGAGGGAAGCTCTTTGATGAAGTCCATTGATATATCAGTCCATATTAAGTTTGGGATGGGTAGAGGTTGCAGCTTTCCGGGGTTTGCCACTGTCTCACCTTTATGTCGTTGACGTACATCACATTGTGCCACAAATTTAGCAATAATATTTTTCATCCTTACCCAATAAAAATTTTACTTAATTCTCTTATAGGTTCTAAGGAATCGGGAGTGCCCAGCTACAGGTGTGGAATGCATCTCTTGAAGAATGGTCTTTATGCAAGTAGAATTTAGCACAAGCACAATGCGTCCCTTATAGCACAATTCTTTTGAGTCCCAACTGTAATGAGCCACGAAGCTTAGTGCTTCCTCCAATTTTTTTATGATCTTACTAGTATAAGTGAGGGGGCGGCCATCTTGCATTAGTACAGCACCAATTCCGACTCTAGAGGCATTGGCTTCAATAACAAAAGTCTTGGCGAAGTCGGGTAGCGCTAGTACGGGCATTGTCAACATTACGGCTTTAAGTACATCGAAGGTGGTGGTGGCTTTGTCCGACCATTGAAAAGTATCTTTTTTCAGCAAGGAAGTAAGGGGTGCACTGATCTTTCCATAGTTTTTCACGAACTTACTGCTAGTCATAAGTGCCCAACAAGCAATCACGTGAGTGATGGCACGTGTGACTTGATACAGAATCTTTTTGCTTATTATATTTTGGCGTATATCACTTTATAACTATTGCATAAATGCATATATATTGTGATGTCCTTGGATTTGTGCAATGGGAATCGGATCGTGATGAGATCACGATAATGAGACCGATTCACCTTTAAACACATATCCTAAATAATCCCGGTCATAGGTTACTCGAGAGGGACATCGTGATAACCGGATAGACTGGTGTGCTGTATACCCGTCCATATGATGGATGCAGCTGGTCTCATAGCTGCTCGTGTAGGGACACTAGGGATACAGTACAGGTGCTCATTGGAGAATGAGTTCACTGATTGATCCGCTTACGGAATGCTGGATGGTTGATGATGCCTTATTGTCAGACAATGATTCCGTAGTCCTAGTGGTGTATCTGGTCCTTAGACTTGAGACACCAAGGATGTCCTGTATGAGTGCTCCACTCTTTGATACCAGACTTATAGGTTTGGCTGTTCCCAGATCTAGTACAGCTGGTCATTGGGAGTGGTAGTCGACCTTACGAGGGCTATTGAGTGTCGATAGAGGATCATCCACTCTCGGCATCATGAGAGGAATATCCCATGTGTTCTTGCTCAGACAAATCCCTGGCCAGGGTCATTCGGGTTGAGAGAGAAAGAGTTCTCCGGGAGAATCCGATTAGAGCGAGACTCGAGTAGAAACCGTATGGGTCTGACAGCACCATGCTCGATATACGGTCTCTGGGATATTAGATGGATGAGGGACTATAGGTACATGGTAACTGAGGACAGACAGGTCCAATGGATTGGATTCCCCTGTATCGTCTGGGGACTACGGCGTAGTGGCCTAGTACTTCCGTAGTCGATGAGTCGAGTGAATTATTACAGAGATAATAATTCACTGAGTTAGAAGGAGTTCTGACAGGTATGACTCACGGCCAGCTCGATATTGGGCCTAGAGGGTCACACACATATGGTAGGCATTGCGATGAGTAGAGGTTCGGATATGAGATATCCGACGGAGCCCTTGTCTTATTGGATGCAGATCCAATACCCACTAGGGAAAGGACCCATTAGGGTTTTGACACGGGATCTCTATAAATAGGAGGGATTCACAGCCTCATAGGCCTGGAGTTTTGAGGAGCGTTGTCGCAACCCTGCTGTGTGGATCACCGCTAGAGAGGAGGACGCTTGACCTCCTTCACCCTCTCCTAAGGATCTGCAAGGAAACAGGGATATACGATCTCCCTAGGTAACACAATCTCTATACGCAGTTTTGTGTTTTTGCGGATTTTGCGCACCAATCTTCGCACGACGATGAACATCTTTTTGGGAATCGGGGAATTTTGTTTTCTTGTTCTTCCGCTGCGCATATGATGTCGCCCCCCTATGATTTCCCAACAGTGGTATCAGAGCCAGGTTGTTCGTGCGAATGATTGGTTTTGAACTGCGTGTGTTGTGTTTAGGAAGAATATTGACGTCAAAATCGTTGACGCAAAAGCGAGGAAGGGCAGCAACAGTTGCTGCCCTCGATCTGCATGCCTGCAGCCACCTGCAGCGGCAGCCGCAGCCACAGCCAGGCAGCACAGCGCCGGCGCATGCGCAAGCGCTGTGCCTGCAGCAGCCGGCCGGCGGTCTGCTTGCAGCAGGCTTGCGGCCGGCGGGGCTGGCAGCCCGCGGGTAGAGGCGCCTGCAGCCGTTGAGCCCGCGGGCAGAGGCGCCGCGGGGCAGCAGCGAGGGCTGAGGCACCGCAGGGCAGCGGCGCCTGTGGCCGCTGCTCCCACTGGCAAAAACCCCGCAGGGGCGGCCGCCAGCAAGGCAGCACCGCCTGCGGGCGCTGCCTCGCGGGCAGAACCGCCCGCGGAGGCGGCGGCGCCCGCGGGGGCGCCCACCTGCAGCGGCAGCGCCCCCAGCGGGCGTGCCGCCTGCAGGCGAGGGCAGTGCCCTCGCCCCGCCGCACAGGCCGCCGCCGGCAGGGTGGCGGCGGCGGCAGCAGCGAAAGGAGAAAGGGCATTAGGGTTTTCTGCACAAAAGACAGTTTTGCCCCTCGAAATTTGAGAAATTCTAGTTTCTGTCTTTTGTCCAAATTACGAAAATACCCTTAGGAATTGAGAAATTCCCTATATATCCCTGATTTCAGAAAATATTAATTAATTAAAAGGTTTAGTTGATTATTATTTTTATTATTATCTAGTAGTCCTACATGATGATGATTATTTATACATGTGATGTATGATGAGTGGACGGATGATCATGGACCGTGTGATGTGTGTACTTGTGATTATTATTATTGAGGTCTGCGAACCTCCATTATATTTCTCGTTTATTGTCGGGCCTGCGTGCCTATGATTAAGTTGTAATCATATGAGGAGGCGCAGCGGGAGCGTGGATGCCATAGTGGGACCCACGAGACGGACGATCGTGATGCATGGAGATGCATCAAGATGTCGACGGAACCGACGAGGACGAGATGGACGATCACAAGGCATGGAGATGCACCGTTGCACACATAGATCTTGATGTGAGTGATTAGGCCTACTGGCTCGGGCCTAATCATATTAGGTTGTGGTCCATGATCATCTGGTGTGATTGCTTATACACATACTAGATATGTATATATATTTGCATGCGATGTAGATATATATTAAATATGCATATGTGTGACATGTCATATTAGGAGACCAAATCATAGAAACATCTCTCGATAATATTAAGTCGGTAAACGTGAGGCAATTAGATTGACCCACGTGGCCTTCCATCGTTATGAGTAGGAACCGAATCCCGGTGTAGGTTGAGTTGGTCGAGTCCCTCGAGACTCACCTATATCGCGATTCGCTATCTTGCTTACGACATAGAGATGTCACCGGTGACCTGAGGGCATGATATGCTTGGTCGAGTCCCTCGAGGGTATATCATCAAATCAGACTCATCTTGTAACGAAGGTGTTGACTTAACCGAGCATCATGGTTGGTCGAGTCCCTCGAGGCCATGGTGATTCGGAGGCCGAACAGGACGGGAATCACAAGGAGTTGTGATCGGCAAGAGTTGTCTACCTTTTAGGCTTAGTGTGATTGGTTGAGTCCCTCGAGGTTACACTAAGACGCTGATTGGATCCTGATCCCCACTAGAAGTCTGCCGGAGACTTCCGTTTCACGTGCTGAGGGTGTCGCGTGACTCGTTAGTAAAATAGTGGGAGCATATTAAGATAGAAGTCCATATCTTGATAGTTTATTTCTTGCAAAATCTGCATGTTATTCATTTTTGCTACATCTTTATTTTCAGAAAATGTCGCTTTCAAATCCCTTACGTGGCATACTTGATGTCAACCGCCTCACTGGTCCAAATTATACGGATTGGCTCCGTAACTTGAGAATTGTTCTCACAGCGGAGAAAATCGTGTACGTCCTTGATACAGTGATGCCTACGCCCGAAGAAGGGGCAAGCGAGGATGAGATCGCTCGCTACGTGAAGTACATTGATGACTCCACTCTTGCTCAGTGCTATATGTTGGGCTCTATGACTCCAGAGTTACAGAGACAACATGAAAAGATGGATGCCAGATCCATTCTCCTACATGTCCGTAAATTGTTTGAGGAACAGGGAAGGACTCAACGATATGAGATATCCAAGAGCCTTTTCCGCGCTAGGATGACTGAGGGGACACCGGTTCAGAACCATGTCCTAAAGATGATTGAGTGGATAGAGAAACTCACAGGTCTAGGAATGGTCCTAGAGGATAACTTGTGTGTGGACATCGTGCTTCAGTCCCTACCAGATTCCTTTTCACAGTTCATAATGAATTTTAATATGAACAAGCTTGAAGTGACTCTCCCAGAGCTCCTCAATATGTTGAGGGAGGCAGAGAGTACTATTAAGAAAGAGAAGCCAGTTCTCTACACTGGTGAGACCAGAAAGAAAAGGAAAGCAGAAAGGTCCCTTAAGAAGGGAAAGGGTAAGGGCAAACAAGGTAAAGCAAAGGTTGCTAAGAAAGACCCAACAAAGGACAAAGGCCAGTGCTTCCACTGTGGTAAAGATGGGCACTGGAAGAGAAACTGCAAAGAGTACCTTGCAGAAAGGGCGAAACAAAAGCTTGATGAAGCTTCAGGTACATTCATGATCAGTCTCCATTTGTCAGACTCTTATGATAACACATGGGTATTAGATACCGGTAGTGCTTATCATATATGCAATTCGTTGCAGGTTCTGGCAAGGCCTAGGAGACTAGAGAGAGGCGAGATGGACCTCAAGATGGGTAATGGAGCAAAAGTTGCTGTATTAGCTGTTGACGAGGTCGCCCTACATCTGCCTAGTGGAGCTTTTATTGCATTAGATGCATGTTATTTTGTTCCTTCTATTATCAAAAACATTATCTCCATTTCATGTTTAACAGTTAGTGGATATAAATTTGTTTTTGAGAACAATGGTTGTTCGATATTATTAGATGATAAGATCATCACGAAAGGAACATTGCATAATGATTTATTTATGTTAGACACCACTCCACATATCATGAATATAAATGTGTCCAAAAGGAAACGAGATGAGTTGAACAGTGCATACCTGTGGCATTGTAGGCTAGGTCACATCCATGAAAGAAGGATTCAAAAGTTGCTAAATGATGGATATCTAGATCCATTCGACTATGTGTCATATGCAACTTGTGAGCCTTGCATTCGTGGAAAACTGACCAACTCTCCATTTAGTGGAACTGGAGAGAGAGCCACTGAGTTGTTGGAACTCATACATAGTGATGTATGCGGACCCATGTCAACTCATGCCATTGGAGGTTACTCCTACTTCATTACATTTACTGATGATTTCTCAAGGTATGGATATGTGTACTTAATGAAGTACAAGTCCGAGGCCTTTGAGAAATTCAGAGAGTATAAGAATGAGGTGGAGAACCAGACTGGAAAGAGTATCAAAACTCTTCGATCAGATCGAGAAGGTGAGTACTTAAGTACAGAGTTTACTCACTTCCTCAAGGACCATGGGATATTATCCCAATGGACACCTCCTTATACACCTCAGCTCAATGGTGTCTTTGGAAGGAGGAATCGTACGCTATTAGATATGGTACGGTCCATGATGAGTTTCGTTGACCTACCCATCTTATTCTAGGGATATGCCCTAGAAATCGCAGCTTACCTTCTGAACAGAGTTCCAACTAAGTCGGTAGTGTCTACACCATATGAGATATGGAAAGGGAAGAAGCCTGATCTTAAGGTTGTTAAGATTTGGGGCTGCCCAACCCACGTTAAAAGACACAACCCCGATAAGTTAGAATCAAGGACAGAGCGATGCATATTTGTGGGATACCCCAAGGAAACTTGTGAGTATTATTTCTATCATCTCGAGGACAAAAAGGTCTTTGTAGCTAAGAGAGCAGTGTTCCTTGAGAAGGAACACATTCTTGGCGGAGACAGTGGGAGAATGATAGAGTTGAGCGAAGTTAGAGAACCAAGCTCAAGCACCACTCTACAGCCCGAGTCTGTTCAGGTATCTAATACACAAGTTTCAACTTTACGCAGGTCTGATAGAGTATCCCATCCTCCTGAGAGATATGTGGGACATATTAGAGCAGAGGATGTAGAGGATATTGATCCTCAGACCTACGAGGAGGCTATTATGAGTATAGACTCCGGGAAGTGGAAAGAAGCCATGAATTCTGAGATGGATTCTATGTACTCCAATAAGGTTTGGAACCTAGTTGATGCACCCGAAGGTATTGTACCCATCGGTTGCAAGTGGATCTTTAAGAAAAAGATCGGAGTAGATGGAAAGGTAGAGACCTATAAAGCAAGGCTAGTGGCTAAGGGGTATCGTCAAAGGCAAGGTGTTGACTACGACGAAACTTTCTCACCCGTAGCAATGCTAAAATCCATCAGAATTCTATTGGCTATTGCAGCACACTATGATTATGAGATCTGGCAGATGGATGTGAAAACCGCATTCCTCAACGGGAACCTGGAGGAGGAGGTGTATATGATGCAACCTGAGGGATTCGTGTCCAAGAACTGCCCAGATAAGGTGTGTAGGTTGCTTAGATCCATTTATGGACTAAAGCAAGCTTCCCGAAGTTGGAACATAAGATTTGATGAGGCAATCAGATCTTATGACTTCGTTAAGAACGAAGATGAGCCTTGTGTATACAGAAAGGTAAGTGGGAGCGCTATCACCTTTTTGGTGTTATATGTGGATGACATCCTCATCATTGGGAATGACATAGGAATACTATCCACAATAAAGGCTTGGTTATCGAGACACTTCTCCATGAAGGACTTAGGGGAAGCATCTTATATCTTGGGGATTAGAATCTATAGAGATAGATCCAAGAGGATGCTTGGCTTGTCCCAGTCCAGGTACATAGAAACCATTGTCAAAAGGTTTGGCATGGAAAATTCCAAAGGGCAAACATGAATATGATACCTTATGCCTCAGCAATAGGGTCTATCATGTATGCCATGCTATGTACTAGGCCTGATATAGCGCATGCTCTGAGTGTCACGAGCAGGTATCAGGCGGATCCAGGCTTGGAGCACTGGAAAGCAGGAAAGTGTATCCTTAAGTACTTGAGAAGGACTAAGGATCTTTTACTAGTATATGGAGGTAATAGCCTTAAGGTTGAAGGCTACACTGACTCAAGTTTTCAGTCTGATGTCGATGATAGCAAGTCGAATTCAGGGTATGTGTACACCTTGAATGGAGGAGCAGTGTGCTGGAAGAGTTCCAAGCAAGATACCACTGCTGACTCGACCACAGAGGCGGAGTACATTGCTGCATCAGATGCAGCAAAGGAGGGAGTCTGAGTGAAGAAGTTCATCACAGATTTGGGAGTCGATACAGATAGCGACAAGTCGACTTCCTTATATTGCGACAACTAAGGGGTGATTACTCAAATAAGGGAACCCGGGTCTTATCAGAAGTGTTCTGAGGAGGTTCCAACTTATAAGAGAGATTGTCACCCGAGAAGATGTAGCAGTGGAAAGAGTTCCATCCGAAGATAACATTGCAGATCCACTGACAAAGCCGTTGTCTCATTTTGTCTTTGAGCGTCACAGGGGTCTGATGGGGATCAGACACATAGGTGATTGGCTTTAGGTCAAGTGGGAGATTGCTAGTCATAAGTGCCCAGCAAGCCAATCACGTGAGTGATGGCACGTGTGACTTGATACAGAATCTTTTTGCTTATTATATTTTGGCGTATATCACTTTATAACTATTGCATAAATGCATATATATTGTGATGTCCTTGGATTTGTGCAATGGGAATCGGATCGTGATGAGATCACGATAATGAGACCGATTCACCTTTAAACACATATCCTAAATAATCCCGGTCATAGGTTACTCGAGAGGGACATCGTGATAACCGGATAGACTGGTGTGCTGTATACCCGTCCATATGATGGATGCAGCTGGTCTCATAGCTGCTCGTGTAGGGACACTAGGGATACAGTACAGGTGCTCATTGGAGAATGAGTTCACTGATTGATCCGCTTACGGAATGCTGGATGGTTGATGATGCCTTATTGTCAGACAATGATTCCGTAGTCCTAGTGGTGTATCTGGTCCTTAGACTTGAGACACCAAGGATGTCCTGTATGAGTGCTCCACTCTTTGATACCAGACTTATAGGTTTGGCTGTTCCCAGATCTAGTACAGCTGGTCATTGGGAGTGGTAGTCGACCTTACGAGGGCTATTGAGTGTCGATAGAGGATCATCCACTCTCGGCATCATGAGAGGAATATCCCATGTGTTCTTGCTCAGACAAATCCCTGGCCAGGGTCATTCGGGTTGAGAGAGAAAGAGTTCTCCGGGAGAATCCGATTAGAGCGAGACTCGAGTAGAAACCGTATGGGTCTGACAGCACCATGCTTGATATACGGTCTCTGGGATATTAGATGGATGAGGGACTATAGGTACATGGTAACTGAGGACAGACAGGTCCAATGGATTGGATTCCCCTGTATCGTCTGGGGACTACGGCGTAGTGGCCTAGTACTTCCGTAGTCGATGAGTCGAGTGAATTATTACAGAGATAATAATTCACTGAGTTAGAAGGAGTTCTGACAGGTATGACTCACGGCCAGCTCGATATTGGGCCTAGAGGGTCACACACATATGGTAGGCATTGCGATGAGTAGAGGTTCGGATATGAGATATCCGACGGAGCCCTTGTCTTATTGGATGCAGATCTAATACCCACTAGGGAAAGGACCCATTAGGGTTTTGACACGGGATCTCTATAAATAGGAGGGATTCACAGCCTCATAGGCTAGAGTCTTTGCTTGCCCTTCCTATTCTCCTCTCCCTCTCCACCTCAGAGTAGGCCTGGAGTTTTGAGGAGCGTTGTCGCAACCCTGCTGTGTGGATCACCGCTAGAGAGGAGGACGCTTGACCTCCTTCACCCTCTCCTAAGGATCTGTAAGGAAACAGGGATATACGATCTCCCTAGGTAACACAATCTCTATACGCAGTTTTGTGTTTTTGCGGATTTTGCGCACCAATCTTCGCACGACGATGAACATCTTTTTGGGAATCGGGGAATTTTGTTTTCTTGTTCTTCCGCTGCGCATATGATGTCGCCCCCCTATGATTTCCCAACACTTACAGTAGTAGCCTGTTAAACCGAGAAAGCTGCATAGCGATTTTATGTTCCTCGGGGTGGACTAGTTCTGCATTGCTTTACTTTTAGAGGGGTCCACCGCCACCCTATTATATAATATGCCCAAGATATTCTACCTTCTATTGACGAAAGCTGCACTATGATTTTTTTGACAAAAAGAACATATTCTTGTAAAATCGTCAAAACAAGACGTAAGTGTTGAAAATGACTTTCAAGAGAAGGACTGTAAATAAGGATATCGTTGAAGAAAACCAACACAAACCTACGAAGATAATTTCTGAAAATATCATTCATAAGACTTTGGAAGGTGGAGGGAGCATTGGTGAGACCAAAGGGCATACCAAAAATTCGTAGTGGCTGTTGTGTATTCGAAAGGCGGTTTTCGGTATGTCTTCTTCGCACACTCGTATTTGATGATAATCGGATCGAAGGTCTAGCTTTGTAAAGACTTATGCTCCCTTTAATTCATCAAGCAATTCATCTACTATTGGAATAGGGTATTTGTCCTTAATGATTATGCTGTTTAGAGCTCGGTAATCAATGAACATTTGCTATGTTCCATCCTTCTTTTGTACGAGGAGCACCGGTGAAGAGTAGGGGTTGCAACTTGGCCGAATAACTCATGTTTTGAGCATCTCTTTTATAATCCTTTCTATTTTATCCTTTCAAAGATGTGGATACTGATATGACCGAGTATTTACTGGAGGCTTGCCCGTAAGAATTGGTATACATTGATCATGCCGATGGGTAGGAGGTAGGTTACGCGGTTTGTCAAATATATCTGAAAATTCAGCAAGCAAAGGAAGTAGGTTTGAATCTTCAAATTCTATTAGCTCTCCCTTAGTTTGATGCTCAAGTTGTACTAAAAAGACGCTGCATGCTCGGTACAAAACCTTATCCATTCGTTGTGAACAAATCATCATTTCATCGCCCCCTCGTTTTCTGTGTAGTATCACCTGTTTCCCCTTATTGTAAAATTTCATAATTAGTTTCATAAAATTTCAGAAAACATCACCTAATATCATCAGTCATTCGATACTAAGCACACCTTATAATCATCAAGAGGGAGGAGGAAGAAATCTGCAATTATCTCTTGATCCTGCAGCAACAGTTTCACCCACGGGCACCTATGATCACACTTCAAAATTCGTCCGTCGGTGACCTTAATGTCAAAACTGCTGTAATTCTTGATAGGTAAGGCTATTCAGATAGCAACCTTTCTATTCATAAAATTATTAGTGCTCCCGGTGTCAATAAGAATGGTGATAGGTTGTTGCTTTAGAAGTCCTCCCACTTTTATCGTTTGCGGGTTTGCGTAGCCGGCAAGGGCATGCATCGTAATATCGATCGATTGTTGTTTTTCATTCGTGACCTTTTCCTCATGCTCCTAGACCTCCTCCTCCATATCTTCAAGAGGTTCAATTAGTAGGAGGCAGCCCCTTTTGCAATGATGATCGTGGTTCCACGGCTCGTCGCAATACCAACAAAGACCCTTTGCTGATTGGTCACGTTTTTATTCTCTTGTCAAGTTTTTTGGCAGCAAAGGACGGCTAGGAGCAGAAGGAGGTTTATATGCCATGGGTCTAGGAGAGGTTCTCATCCTCTAAGTATTTATTCTTCTTGTATTTGGGCGAAAGAAATCATAGTTATCACGGTATGGAACTGTCGTGCCTTATCCTCCCCTTTTATCTCTAGCTTGAGTCATTCGATAAATGTTCTTAACAATTGATAGTCAATCCAATCACAAGCAAGGTAGGATAGCTTCTTAAACTTGGTTTGGTACTCTTGAATCATAGAGATTTGTCAAATCTTTGCGAGTTGGCCATCGATAATTTCATACTTCGTAAGTCCGAAATGATTCAGCAGTGTGTTCTTAAATTGATTCCGAGCTCCATGATTGTATTCCAGCCAATATACTATTGAATAGCATCTTCTTCAAGGTGGATGATAGTAATTTCTGCCATAGCATCATCCAATGTTCGGTAGTAGCGAAAGTAACATTCGGTGTGCGAAATCCACCCCACCAAGTCTACTTCTTCCCATCACAGGAAGTCCACCCTCATGCATGGCTGAAGCATGTCCGAGAGCTATCCCTCCTTCTCTAGAGGCCTTTCTAAACTCTCTCCTTGCTAAAATTTGATTGGACTCGACGGTTGTCCAATTTTGAATTCTGTAAACAAAGCACACAATTTGTCCTCCAAGCGTGATTCAATCCAAGATTCCCATGCTTCAAATTTGGCATTAATTGGATCTTGAGAAGCCATAGCATATGCATGTAGATCAGAGATGTCCCTGTCTTTTTTTTGTTGATAGGTTAATGGCATGGGGTGGTGGAAGGTTTAGAAAAATTGAGGATCACGGAAAGGTACTACAGTAGATTTTTACATCTAAAGTATAACAGTTTGGACGTAAAAGGTCAGTGGTTTATATTGAGAAGTTTTTAACGAAACCAAAAGAAAATCCATTGTTTGGAAGTGTCAAAGCTGTCATAAAAATTTCATAGAGATTTGGATAGAAAAAATATAGTAGTAAGATCAAACAAACTGTGCTATGTGATTGGAATTCTGTAGTGCATTTAGCAGTTTAGACGTAAAAGATTAATGGTTTATATTGGGAATCTTTTGTTGAAATCAAAGGAAAATCTACTGTTAGAAAGCGTCAAAGCTATAATAAAAATTTTGTAGAGATTTGGACTGAAAAAATGTAGTATCAAGATCAAACAAACTATGTTATGTGGCTAGAATTCTGTAGTGCATCTAGCAGTTTGGATGTAAAAGATCAGTGGTTTATATTAAGAATCTTTTGATGAAACCAAAGGGAAATCAGCTGTTAGGACATGTGCTATATGGTTTATATTGGGAATTTTTTGATGAAATCAAAGGGAAATCTACTGTTAGGACATGTCAAAGCCATTATAAAAATTTTGTAGAGATTTGGATAGAAAAAACACAGTAGCAAGATCAAACAAACTGTGTTATGCGGTTAGAATTCTACAGTGCATCTAGTAGTTTGGACGTAAAAGATCAGTGGTTTATATTGGGAATCTTTTGATGAAACCAAAGGAAGCATCAAAGCTATCATAAAAATTTTGTAGAGATTTGGACTGAAAAAATACAGTATCAAGATCAAATAAACTGTGCTATACGACTAGAATTTTGCAATGCATCTTTCGTCGTAGAGATAAAAACTTTACGACGAAAAGTATATGCAGCAATATAGGAACAATTTTTTTTGAGATTTTTGAACAAGGATAACTAAATTACAGTAGTAGTAAGGTAGGAAACCAGAACCTGTTGTAATTCATTGGGAGATCAAAGGATGATCTGCGATGGTGTAGATGATAGCGAAATTTGGCGATGATCTTTTAAGCAATTATGAAAATTACTTTGGGCAGCTATGGAGGGATGATGGATGACTAGATTTTTGAATAAAAATAACTAAATTGCAGTAACAGTAGGGTAGAAAACCAAAACCTATTGTAATTTACGGGGAGATCAAAGGATGATCTGCAGTAGTAGAGATGACGATGAAATTTGACGACGATCTTTTAAGCAATTGTGGGAATTGCTTTGGGTGGCTATGGAGGGTTGATGGATGGCTGTGGAAGGGCAGCAAGATGTTAGGAATCCTACTCTGATACCAAGTGTTAGAACCCTAATGGATTCTAAGCTTGGGGTTGATCTCTTTAAGGGATCAGTCTCCTTGGAACTCTATAGGGGTTCCTTCCTCCAAGTTATTACTCAAAGGTTGCTAAAAAGATTCATCTATTGCTTATCAAAAGAGGATGAATACATAACTATTTATAGGACTTCTAAACCCCAACTCCTAATAGGACTCCTACTTAAGACTAATACTTCTAACTAACTCCTAATAAGACTCATACTCTAAGAAGCAACCTCCCAACTAACCCTAACCCTAGCCGACCTCTTCTTTAATAGGGATCAGCTAGGTAGGTTTTACATGAATGCCCCTTTCAATAAAATTCAATTAGGACTCTCCTAGCTAGAGTCATAATAGGGAGATTGTTAGTTATAGGTGCCCTACAAGTCAATCACGTGAGTGATGACACTTGTGACATGCTGCAACGATCTCTTTGCTTATTATTAGTGACATTTTATCATATATTATCCATATGTATATTGTGAGATCCTTGGATTTATACAACAAGAATCAGATCATGATGAGATCACGATAATGAGACCGATTCACCTTTAAACACAAATCCTAAATCATCACAGTCATAGGTTACTCGAGAAGGACATCAAGATAACCAGATAGACTAGTGCACTGTATACTCATCCATATGATAGAGGCGGTTGGTCTCATAGTTGCTCGTGTGGGGATAAAAGAGATATAGTATAGGTGCTTATTAGAAAATGAGTTCATTGATTGATCTACTTACAGAATGCTGGATGGTTAATGATAACGAATGTCAGACAACGATTTTGTAGTACCAGTTGTGTGTTTGGTCCTTATACTTGAGACACCAAAGATACCTTGTTTGAGTACTCCATTCTTTGACACCAAACTTACAGGTTTAAAAGTTTCAAATCTAGTACAACTAGTTCTCAAGAATGGTAACCAACTTTATAAAGGAAATTGTTTGTCAATAGAGGATCATCCACTCTTGGTATTGTGAGAGGAATATCCATTGTGTGCTCACTCAAACAAAATCCCTAGCCAAGGTCATTCAGATTGAGAGAGAAATTCTCTAGGAGAATACGATTAGAGCGAGTCTCGGACAAGATTCTATATGGGCCTGATATTACCATACCCAATATATGGTCTCTAGGATGTTAGATGAATGAGGGATTATAGACATATGGTAATTATGGACAGACAAGTCCGATGGATTAGATCCCTTGTACCGTTTGGAGACAATGGCGTAGTGGCCTAGTACATGTGATGTATGATGTGTGGACGAATTATCATGGACCGTGTGATGTGTGTACTTGTGATTATTATTATTGAGGTCTGCGAGCCTCCATTATATTTCTCGTTTATTGTCGGGCCTGCGTGCCTATGATTAAGTTGTAATCACATGAGGAGGCGCAGCGGGAGCGTGGATACGATAGCGGGACCCACGAGACGGACGATCGTGATGAATGAAGATGCATCAAGATGTCGACGGAACCGACGAGGACGAGATGGACGATCACAGGGCATGGAGATGCACTGTTGCACACATAGATCTTGATGTGAGTGATTAGGCCTACTGGCTTGGGCCTAATCACATTAGGTTATGGTCCATGATCATCTGGTGCAATTGATTATACACATACTAGATAAGTAGATATATTTGCATGCAATGTAGATATATATTAAATATGTATATGTGTGACATGTCATATTAGGAGACCAAATCATAGAAACATCTCTCGATAATATTAAGTCGGTAAACGTGAGGCAATTATATTGACCCACGTGGCCTTGCATCGTTATGAGTAGGAACCGATTCTTGGTGTAGGTTGAGTTGGTCGAGTCCCTCGAGACTCACCTATATCGCGATTCGCTATCTTGCTTACGACATAGAGATGTCACTGGTGACTTGAGGGCATGGTATACTTGGTCGAGTCCCTCGAGGGTATATCATCAAATCAGACTCATCTTGTAACGAAGGTGTTGACTTAACCGAGCATCATGGTTGGTCGAGTCCCTCGAGGCCATGGTGATTCGGAGGCCGAACAGGACGGGAATCACAAGGAGTTGTGATTGGTAAGAGTTGCCTACCTTTTAGGCTTAGTGTGATTGGTCGAGTCCCTCGAGGTTACACTAAGACGCTGATTGGATCCTGATCCCCATTAGAAGTCTGTCGGAGACTTCCGTTTCACGTGCTGAGGGTGTTGCGTGACTCATTAGTAAAATAGTGGGAGCATATTAAGATAGAAGTCCATATCTTGATAGTTTATTTCTTGTAAAATCTGCATGTTATTCATTTCTACTGCATCTTTATTTTCAGAAAATGTCGCTTTTAAATCCCTTACGTGGCATACTTGATGTCAACCGCCTCATTGGTCCAAATTATACGGATTGGCTCCGTAACTTGAGAATTGTTCTCACAGCGGAGAAAATCGTATACGTCCTTGATATAGTGATGCCTACGCCCGAAGAAGGGGCAAGCGAGGATGAGATCGCTTGCTACGTGAAGTACATTGATGACTCCACTTTTGCTCAGTGCTATATGTTGGGCTCTATGACTCTTGAGTTACAGAGACAACATGAAAAGATGGATGCCAGATCCATTCTCCTACATGTCCGCAAATTATTTGAGGAACAGGGAAGGACTCAGCGATATGAGATATCTAAGAGCCTCTTTCGCGCTAGGATGACTGAGGGGACACCGGTACAGAACCATGTCCTAAAGATGATTGAGTGGATAGAGAAACTCATAAGTCTAAGAATGGTCCTAGAGGATAACTTGTGTGTGGACATTGTGCTTCAGTCCCTACCAGATTCCTTTTCACAGTTCATAATGAATTTTAATATGAACAAGCTTGAGGTGACTCTCCCAGAGCTCCTCAATATGTTGAGGGAGGCAGAGAGTACTATTAAGAAAGAGAAGCCAGTTCTCTACACTAGTGAGACCAGAAAGAAAAGGAAAGCAGAAAGGTCCCTTAAGAAGGGAAAGGGCAAGGGCAGACAAGGTAAAGCAAAGGTTGCTAAGAAAGACCCAGTAAAGGACAAAGGCCAGTGCTTCCACTGTGGTAAAGATGGGCACTGGAAGAGGAACTGAAAAGAGTACTTGCAGAAAGGGCGAAACAAGAAGCTTGGTGAAGCTTCAGGTACATTCATGATCAATCTCCAATTGTTAGATTTTTGTGATAGTGCATTGGTATTGGATACCAGTATTGCTTATCACATCTATAATTTATTATAAATTCTAACAAAGCCGAGGGGAGATTGACGAGAGGAATATTGCATAAAGGTTTGTTTATGCAAGACACTACTCCACATATCATGAATGTAAGTGTCTAAGAGGAAACGAGATGAGATGCACAGTGCATACCTATGGCATTGTAGGCTAGGTCATATCCATAAGGGAAGGATTCAAAAGTTGCTAAATGATGGATATCTAGATCCATTTGACTATGTATAATATGCAACTTGCGAGCCTTGCCTTCGTGAAAAACTGACTAACTCTCCATTTAATGGAATTAGAGAGAGAGCCACTGAGTTGTTGGAACTCATACATAGTGATGTATGTGGACCCATGTCAACTCATGCCATTGGAGGTTACTCCTACTTCATTACATTTACTGATGATTTCTCAAGGTATGGATATGTGTACTTAATGAAGTACAAGTCCGAGGCCTTTGAGAAATTCAAAGAGTATAAGAATGAGGTGGAGAACCAGACCGGAAAGAGTATCAAAACTCTTCGATCAGATCGAGGAGGTGAGTACTTAAGTACAGAGTTTACTCGGTTTCTCAAGGACCATGGGATATTATCCCAATGGACACCTCCTTATACACCTCAGCTCAATGGTGTCTCTGGAAGGAGGAATCGTATGCTATTAGATATGGTACAGTCCATGATGAGTTTCACTGACCTACCCATCTTATTCTAGGGATATGCCCTAGAAACCGTAGCTTACCTTTTGAACAGAGTTCTAACTAAGTCGGTAGTGTCTACACCATATGAGATATAAAAAGGGAAAAAGACTGATCTTAAGGTTGTTAAGATTTGGGGCTGCCTTGCCCATGTTAAAAGACACAACCCCGATAAGTTAGAATCAAGGACAGAGCGATGCAAATTTGTGGGATACCCCAAGGAAACTTGTGGGTATTATTTCTATCATCTCGAGGACCAAAAGGTCTTTGTAGATAAGAGAGCAGTGTTCCTTGAGAAGGAACATATTCTTGGCGGAGATAGTGGGAGAATGATAGAGTTGAGCGAAGTTGGAGAACCAAGCTCAAGCACCACTCAACAGCCCGAGTCTGTTCAGGTACCTAATACACAAGTTTCAACTTTACGCAGGTCTGATATCACATCCTCTTGAGAGATATGTGGGACATATTAGAGGAGAGGATGTTGAGGATATTGATCCTCAGACCTACGAGGAGGCTATTATGAGTATAGACTTCGGGAAGTGGCAAGAAGCCATGAATTCTGAGATGGATTCTATGTACTCCAATAAGGTTTGGAACCTAGTTGATGCGCCCGAAGGTATTGTACCCATTGGTTGCAAATGGATCTTTAAGAAAAAGATCGGAGTAGATGGAAAGGTAGAGACCTATAAACCAAGGCTAGTGGCTAAGGGGTATCGTCAAAGGCAAGGTGTTGACTACGACGAAACCTTCTCACCCGTAGCAATGTTAAAATCCATCAGAATTCTATTGGCTATTGCAGCACACTATGATTATGAGATCTGGCAGATGGATGTGAAAACCGCATTCCTCAATGGGAACCTCGTGGAGGAGGTGTATATGATGCAACCTGAGGGATTCGTGTCCAAGAACTGCCTAGATAAGGTGTGTAGGTTGCTTAGATCCATTTATGGACTAAAGCAAGCTTCCCGAAGTTGGAACATAAGATTTGATGAGGCAATCAGATCTTATGACTTCGTTAAGAACAAAGATGAGCCTTGTGTGTACAGGAAGGTAAGTGGGAGCGCTATCACCTTTTTCGTGTTATATGTGGATGACATCCTCATCATTGGGAATGACGTAGGAATGCTATCCACGGTAAAGGCTTGGTTATCTAGACACTTCTCCATGAAGGACTTAGGGGAAGCATCCTATATCTTGGGGATTAGAATCTATAGAGATAGATCCAAAAGGATGCTTAGCTTGTCCCAGTCCAGGTACATAGAAACCATTGTCAAAAGGTTTGGCATGGAAAATTCCAAGAGAGGTCTCATACCGATGAGACATGGGATATCGCTTTCTACGAGTATGTCCCCAAAGACTCTAGAAGAAAGGGCAAACATGAATATGATACCTTATGCCTCAGCAATAGGGTCTATCATGTATGCCATGCTATGTACTAGGCCTGATATAGCGCATGCTCTGAGTGTCACGAGCAGGTATCATGCGGAACCAAGCTTGGAGCACTGGAAAGCAGTAAAGTGTATCCTTAAGTACTTGAGAAGGACTAAGGATCTTTTACTAGTATATGGAGGTAATAACCTTAAGGTTGAAGGCTACACAGACTCAAGTTTTCAGTCTGATGTCGATGATAACAAGTCGAATTCAGGGTATGTGTACACCTTGAATGGAGGAGCAGTGTGCTGGAAGAGTTCCAAGCAAGATACCACTGCTGACTCGACCACAGAGGCGAAGTACATTGCTGCATTAGATGTAGCAAAGGAGGGAGTCTGGGTGAAGAAGTTCATCACAGATTTGGGAGTCGTGCCGGGTAGCGAGGAGCCGATCTCCTTATATTACGACAACAACGGGGCGATTACTCAAATAAGGGAACCCGGGTCTCATCAGAAGTGTTCTGAGGAGGTTCCAGCTTATCAGAGAGATTGTAACCCGAGGAGATGTAGCAGTGGAAAGAGTTCCATCCGAAGATAACATTGCAGATCCACTGATAAAGCCGTTGTCTCATTTTGTCTTTGAGCGTCACAGGGGTCTGATGGGGATCAGACACATAGGTGATTGGCTTTAGGTCAAGTAGGAGATTGCTAGTCATAGGTGCCCAACAAACCAATCACATGAGTGATGGCACGTGTGACTTGATACAGAATCTTTTTGCTTATTATATTTTGGCGTATATCACTTTATAACTATTGCATATGTGCATATATATATTGTGATGTCCTTGGATTTGTGCAATGGGAATCGGATCTTGATGAGATCACGATAATGAGATCGATTCACATTTAAACACATATCCTAAATAATCCCGGTCATAGGTTACTCGAGAGGGACATCGTGATAACCGGATAGACTGGTGTGCTGTATACCCGTCCATATGATGGATGCAGCTGGTCTCATAGCTGCTCGTGTAGGGACACTAGGGATACAGTACAGGTGCTCATTGGAGAATGAGTTCACTGATTGATCCGCTTACGGAATGCTGGATGGTTGATGATGCCTTATTGTCAGACAGCGATTCCGTAGTCCTAGTGGTGTATCTGGTCCTTAGACTTGAGACACCAAGGATGTCCTGTATGAGTGCTCCACTCTTTGACACCAGACTTATAGGTTTGGCTGTCCCAGATCTAGTACAACTGGTCATTGGGAGTGGTAGTCGACCTTACGAGGGCTATTGAGTGTCGATAGAGGATCATCCACTCTCGGCGTCATGAGAGGAATATCCCATGTGTTCTTGCTCAGACAAATCCCTGGCTAGGGTCATTCGGGTTGAGAGAGAAAGAGTTCTCCAGGAGAATCCGATTAGAGCGAGACTCGAGTAGAAACCGTATGAGTCTGACAACACCATGCTCGATATACGGTCTCTGGGATATTAGATGGATGAGGGATTATAGGTACACGGTAACTGAGGACAGACAGGTCCAATGGATTAGATTCCCCTGTATCGTCTGGGGACTGCGGCGTAGTGGCCTAGTACTTCCGTAGTCGATGAGTCAAGTGAATTATCATAGAGATAATAATTCACTGAGTTAGAAGGAGTTCTGACAGGTATGACTCACGGTCAACTCGATATTGGGCCTAGAGGGTCACACACATATGGTAGGCATTGCGATGAGTAGAGGTTCGGATATGAGATATCCGACAGAGCCTTTGTCTTATTGGATGCAGATCCAATACCCACTAGGGGAAGACCCATTAGGGTTTGACAGGGGACCTTTATAAATAGGAGGGATTCAGAGCCTCATAGGCTAGAGCCTTTGCTTGCCTTTCCTATTCTCCTCTTCCTCTCCACCTTAGAGCAGGCCTGGAGTCTTGAGGAGCGTCGTCGCAACCCTGCTGTGTGGATCACCGCTAGAGAGGAGGATGCTTGACCTCCTTCACCCTCTCCTAAGGATCTGCAAGGAAACAAGGATATACGATCTCCCTAGGTAACATAATCTACTCTATACGCAGTTTTATGTTTCGCGGATTTTTGCGCACCAATCTTCGCACGACGACGAACATCTTTTTGGGAATCGGGGATTTTGTTTTCTTGTTCTTCCGCTGCGCATGTGATGTCGCCCCCAAGATTTCCCAACACTTTCTGGTATGCTTGAAATATAATTTGAATTGTCATATACATTGCAACACATCGCAAATGCTTGAAACATATCAAAATATACTTCATATGCATTGTAGATAAATGTATTTCATTATGATAAGATATCTTGAGCTTAGCTTGCTATTTTACAATTGATATCTTGCCATGGAATGATGGATTGCTATCTTTGTTATCTTGATATCTTTTATATTTGAAATACGTATCATACTTGAAAACGATGATTGTCTATCATTAGACTTGAAAATGGATGTCATGCATTTACATCATTTTTATTGATAAATACATGACATCGTATTTTGAGAATTTTAAATCATAATAGGAATCATAATGTGCATGTTGATAAGTTTAAATGAACATAACTTATCGGTTTGATACTTGAATTCAAAAATATCTTTTCTCAAAGTTGTTAGGATCGAGAGCACTAAGAGGGGGGGGGTGAATTAGTGCAGCGGAAATCTTACAGCGATTAAAAAACAAAAGCTGCGTTCGTTCAAAAACTAATATGATGCAAAAGCAAATTCTCAGTTTGTATCTAAGTGCAGTTTGCGTCTAAGCGCAGATTGCGTCTAAGCGCAGTTTTGCGTCTAAGCGCAGTTTACGTCTAAACTCAGATTTACGTCTAAACGCAGTTTTACGTCTAAACGCAGATTTACGTCTAAACGCAGATTTACGTCTAAACGCAGATTTACGTCTAAACGCAGTTTTACGTCTAAACGCTGTTTTACGTCTAAACGCAGATTTACGTCTAAACGTAGATTTACGTCTAAACGCAGACTTATGTCTAAACGCAGTTTTACGTCTAAACGCAGATTTACGTCTAAACTCAGATTTACGTCTTAAACTCAGATTTACGTCTAAACGCAGATTTACGTCTAAACGCAGTTTTACGTCTAGACGCAGATTTACGTCTAAACTTTGAAACTTGTTTGTATACTCGCAGAAGGCAAGTATGCAGTTGGAATCAAGACATAAACGTGAACTGAGATCTGATGATTGAGCAAGGAAAGCCGATTTACGTCTGAATGCAGTTTTACGTCTAAATGCTGAAACTCGTTCGTAAAATCGTAAAGGAAAGTTTGCAGTTATCAATAGGATCAAAATGTAAGTATAAACTGCAAAGAAGCTTGTTCGTAAAAGCACGGAAGACAGTTCTGCAGAATCAAACGTAAACGTAAACAGTAACGTATGAAAATACGAATTTACGTCTGAATGCAGATTCGGAAGAACAGCACTTAGAACTTGTTCGTGAAAGCGCAGAGAGCAGTAGTAATGAGGGAGGTTTGCAGTAATGATAAAGTGCTCGAAAATAAACGCAAACCAGAGATTTAGAGTGGTTCGGTCAGCCTTGACCTACTCCACTTTTGGCTTCCTCCACCGATGAGGTTGCCGACGTCAACTAGGTGCCTTCCTTCAATGGGCGAAGGCCAAACTGCCCTTTTACAATTTCTCTCCTTTTGACAGGCTCAGGAGACAACCTTTACAGACCTTTCTCTCCTCACTTTACAACTGAAAACTTGAAGAACAGAAGGAGGAGACTTAAAGGCTTTACAACACTTTTGAGCTCTTAGAATCACAGAAAAGATCAAGATTTCGGTGTAGGTCTTTATCTTTTCAGTGCTAAATGGGTGGGGTATTTATAGGCCCCAACCCAATTCAAAATTCGAGCTCAAAACGATCAAATCGATCAAATCCCAGAATTCTGGGATCAGGCTGTTGCACCTCTTGACTGGAGAGGTGGCACCGCCTGGCAGAGCTCAAAGACTGAGCTCAGGCGATTGCTTCTCTCTGCCAGAGCTCGAAGACTGAGCTCGATGGTTCCATCACCTGGCAGAGCTCGAAGACTGAGCTTGGTGGTTGCATCACCTGGCAGAGCTCGAAACTGAGCTCGGTGGTTGCATCACCTGGCAGAGCTCGAAACTGAGCTCAGGCTGATGCACCTCTCTGCCAGAGCTCGAAGACTGAGCTTGGTGATTGCATCACCTGGCAGAGCTCGAGACTGAGCTCAGGCTGATGCACCTCTCTACCAGAGCTCGAAGACTGAGCTCGATGGTTGCATCGCCTGGCAGAGCTCGAAACTTGAGCTCTGGCGGTGCTACCTCTTGGCAGAGGAGGTTGCACCGCCCAGTCTAGCTCGAAGACTGAGCTCTGGGCGGTTGCACCTCTTGGCTGGGGCGGTTGCACCTCCCAGCCTCGCAGCCCTGGCGGTTGCACCTCCTGGCTGGGGCGGTTGCACCTCCCAACCTCGCAGGAAGACATAGCCTGGGCGGTGCTACCTCCAACCCTGGCGATGGCACCTCTTCACTATTCCAGCTCACTTGGTTTGGCTCCAAACTTGGTCCAAACCAGTCCGAACTTGGGCCTAATTGGCCCCTTCTTGGGTTATAGGATTAACACCTAATCCTAACCCTAATTAACGTGCTAACTATGAATTTAAAGACATTTTCTAAGCTATTACAAAGTCCGCAAGTCAAGACTTCTTCTAGCGAGCTTCCGGCAAACTTCCGGTGGTCTTCCGATGAACTCTCGGAAACCATTCTGCGGACTCCCGGCAAGCTCCTAGACTTCACGATTTGTTCTTAGCGAGTTCCAACGAGCTTCTTCGGCAAGCTCCGATCTTTCTCGGCGAGCTCCGCGAACTCCCAACGAATCTTCGGACTTCCGTCGAACTCTCGAACTCGCAACAAATCCTTCGCGCTTGACTCCAACACTTTGTTTCGCTTTATGTCTTCATCGTTATCATAGTTAATCCTGCACAACAAAACAAAACTTCAATCGAGACAATTAATCCTAAGCAATTAACCAAGTTGTCCGACATGTCATTGGTCCCTCGACGCTTCGTCCGATTCTTCGCCGCATCGTCCTCTCGTGCAGCCTATTGCCCAATCGGCCAGTTGACTCTGCAACTCCGATATCCTTGGCACAATACTCGTTCTTCTTGGCCCGATGCCCGAGTCCACGGCCCGAAGCCTTCTGTCGATACGCCGACCGATCCACCGGCCCGACGTCCAATCTTCTGACATGTTCCTTCGGCACAACATGATTTTCATGCTTTAATTGTCTCATCCTGATCGAAGCATCCTGCGTCACTCAAAACGCAGATTAAATCATAAACATATATCAAGTAGTTTCATCATCAAAATACGAGATTCAACAAAAGTATGGCATATAGATAGGGAGAGTTAAGGATACCTCCGTCATCAATTGATTGTTATCATCAAAATGGGGGAGATTGTTGAATCTCATATTTCGATGATAAAATTAATTGTAAATTATTAGATCTAATTTATATGTTGAGAAAAGTGTGCAGGATTAACTACGATAGCAGTAAGACAAAAAGCAAGTGCTATGTCGGAGTCAAGATTGAGATCTCGTTAGGAGTTCAAGAGTTCGTCAGAAGTCCGAACGTTCATCGGAAGTTCTACCGGAACCAACCGAGAAGTCTAGGAGCTTGCCAAAGAAGTTTATCGGAACTCACCAAGAAGATCATCGTAAAGTTCAGGGGCTTGCCGAGAGTCTACCGGAACATTACCGGTAGTTCGTCGGAAGTTCGCCGAAAGATCGCCGAAAGAGCAATTGACGTACCGGAATAAGATGCTTTGTCAATTGTCTTAATTATTATAGTTAGTCTATAAATTGAGTTAGAATTGGGAGGTAATCCCACTAACTTAGTTAGGGGCCAACTAGGTCCTTAACAGGGTTGAATTGGGCTAGATTGAACAGCCCATTCAGCCCTTGAAACCAGGGCCGACGGTGGCACCGCTTAAGAGTCCCAATCTCCAAGGTGGTCTGGATGATGGTACTGTTGGCAGTTAATGCTGCCAGCGGTGGTACCGCCCCAGTCAGGCGGTGGTACCGCCAGAGCTCGGTCAGGCAATGGTACCACCTAGACTAGGTGGTGGTACCACCTAGACTAGGTGGTGGTACCACCTAGTGTTAGACTGCAAGTGGTAGTATCGCCCAGTAATGACGATGGTACTGCTAGTACCTCGAAATCCGTGGATATGACACTTTTAGGCTCCAATTTTGAAGCCAATGGGGCCTATAAATGCCCCACCCTTTTCTGCATGAAAGAGTACAAAAGTATTAGCATAATCTTGAGTCTTTGAAGTGTTAAAGAGTTATAAAAGTGCTAGAGTCCTCCTCCCTTTCTTAGTGTTGAGATCATTCAAGAGAGGTATGAGATTTGTAAGGGTTCTCTCCTTAACCCGTGAAAACGGAAAAGCGCTATAAAGAGGTGATTGGTCTTCGCCTATTGAAGGAAGGCCATTAGTGGATGCTGGTAACCTCGATAGAGGAGGAATCCGAAAGTGGATGTAGGTCACGATGACCGAACCACTCTAAATTTTGGTTTGCTTTTCAATTATACAATTTACATTATTGTAAACCTCCTTAATCTTCTCTTTGCACTTTTACGAAAGCTTTCAAGTTCAATTTCTCTCCGAAACAGATTGAATCGAAATGAATATTTTTCAGAATCAAGTTTAATGGGGAAAGTTTTTCGCTGCACTAATTCACCCCCCCCCCCTCTTAGTGCCGCTCTTAATCTTAACAGATCTGTGGTAGATGGCAGCAAAGGTTTGATAGAAATCAGTGGAAGTTGCTACAGATATGTGTTGTCTTGTAAGAGCAGAATTATCGTCGAAGAAATAACGATTTCTCGATGAAATTTTCAGCAAAAATTGAGAGATTTTATGAGGGAATTTGATAGTAAAATCTTGGTTTATATAACAGTAAATATAACTAATTTAATCAAGAAAATTTTGGTAGTATAATAGCAAGGAAATTGGTATAAGTTGTAATAGCAGAATTCTCGTCGAAAAATTTCAGTGGGTTACGATGAAAATTTGCAACAACACAAGAATGTTTTTAGAGATAAATTCCTCAATAGATCAATCTTAGATAAAAGCCAAGATGATCTATGAAGTGTATAAGAAATTTTATTCAAAAAGGGTCGTAAATAGATTGGCTAAGGCAACAATATTCGATTGAAATTTTCTACAACAATCCTTCGTTCACAAAGGTGATAACTTTTGCAACAAAAGGAATTCACGGGAATATAGAAATAATTTTTTTTTAGATTTTTGAATAAGGATAACTAAATTACAGCAATAGTAAGGTAGGAAACCAGAACCTATTACAATTCACGGGGAGATCAAAGGATGATCCGCGATGGTGGAGATGACGACGGAATTCGGCAACGATCTTTTAAGCAATTATGGGAATTGCTTTGAGCGACTGTGGAGGGCTAATGGATGGCTATGGAAGGGTAGCGAGCTACTAAGAATGCTGCTCTGGTACCAAGTGATAGAACCCTTACATATTCTAAGCTTGGGGTTTATCTCTTTAAGGGATCGACCTCCTCGGAACTCTATAGGGGTTCCATCCTCCAAATTGCTGCTCAAAGGTTGCAGAAAAGATTTATCTATTGCTTATTAAAATAGGATGAATACATGGCTATTTATAGAGCTTCTAAACCCTAACTCCTAATAGGACTCCTACTCAAGACTCCTATTCCTTTACAACTCTTAATGCTTCTCTACGAACAACTCCTAAGAGGACTCCTACTTAAAACTCCTATTCCTTTACAACTCCTAATGCTTCTCTAAGAAATAACCTCCTAACCCTAGCCGACCTCTTCACCTCTTTAATAAGGGTCGGCTAGGTAGGTTAACATGAATACTCCTCTCAATTATGACTCTCCTAGTTAGAATCCTAATAGTATGTCCCCAAAGACTCCTGAAGAAAGGATAAACATTGATATGATACCTTATACCTCATCGATAGGGTCTATCATGTATGTCATGCTATGTACCGAGTCTGATATAGCTCATGATTTGAGTGACACGAGCAGATATCAAGCGGATCTAGGCTTGGAGCACTAGAAAATAGTAAAGTGCATCCTTAAGTACTTGAGAAGAACTAAGAACCTTTTACTAGTATATAGAGGTAGTAGTCTCAGGGTTGAAGGCTACACAGACTCGAGTTTCCAGTCCGAAATCGATGATAGCAAATCGAATTCAAGGTATGTGTATACCCTGAATGAAGGAGCACTATGCTGAAAGAGTTCTAAGCAAGATACTACTACTAACTTGACCATAGAGGCAGAGTATATTGCTACAGTAGAGGCAGCAAATGAGGGAGTATGGATGAAGAAGTTCATCATAGATCTGGGAGTCGTGCCGGGCAACGAGGAGCTGATTCCCTTATATTACGACAACAACAGGGTGATTGCTCAAGCGAAAGAACCTATGTCTTATCAGAAGTCTAAGTACATTTTGAGGACATTCCACCTGATCGGAGAGATCGTGACTTGAGGAGATGTAGTAGTGGAAAGAGTTCCATCAGAAGATAATATTGCAGATCCACTAACAAAGTCGTTGTCTTATATTGTCTTTTAGTGTCATAGGCGTCTGACGGGGATCAAACACAGAGTTGATTGGCTTTAGGTCAAGTGAGAGATTGCTAATCATATGTGCCTTGTAAGCCAATTACATTAATGATGGCACGTATGACTTGATACACTATGTTTTTGTTTGTTATTATTATTTGGCATTTTATCACTTTATATTCAATATATTATGATGCCCATGGATCTGTTCAATGAGAATTGGATCATGATGAGATCACGATAATGAGACCAATTCGCCTTTAAACACTGATCCTAAATAATCTCGGTTATAGATTACTCGAGAAAGACATCGAGATAACCGAACAAACTAGTGTGCTATATACCCATCCATATGATGGATGTAGTTAGTCTCATAGCTGCTCGTGTGGGGACACTAAGGATATAGTGCAGGTGCTCATTGGAGAATAAGTTCACTGATTGATCCGCTCATGGAATGCTAGATGATTGATGATACCTTATTGTCAAATAGGGATTCCTTCATCCTAATGGTGTATCTAGTCCTTAGACTTAAGATATTAATGATGTCCTGTATTAGTACTCCACTCATTGATACTATACTTATAGGTCTTGAGGCTCTAGATCTAATACAATCGATCATCGGGAGTGATAGCCAACCTTACGAGAGTTATTGAGTGTCGATAAAGGATCATCCACTCTCGGTGTTATGAGAGGAATATCTCATATGTTCTTGCTCAGACAAATCCTAAGCTAGTGAAATTTAAATTGAGAGAGAAAGAGTTCTTCAGGAGAATCCGATTAGAGCGAGACTCAAGTAGAAACTGTATGGGCTTAACAGTACCATGCCCGGTATACGATTTCTAGGGTATTAGATGGATGAGGGACTATAGATATATAGTAACTGAGGACAAATAGGTCTATAGGATTAGATTCCCTTGTATCATCTAGAGATTGTGGCGTAATGGCCTAGTACGTCCACAGTTGATGAGTCGAGTGAATTATTATGGAGATAATAATTCACTGAGCTAGAATGAGTTCTAACAAGTATGACTCACTACCAGCTCGATATCTGGCCTAGGAGATCTCACATATATGGTAGGCATTGCGACGAGTAGAGGTTCATATATGAGATATCCGTCGGAGTCCCTATCTTATTGGATATCCAATAAGCCCATGAATTATTGGATCCTATGGATGAGATCCAATAAAAGATTATTGGATAGAGATCCATTAATCTAAGAGGCTTGGGTAGTTGGATGGAGATCCAATACCCAATAGGGCAAGATCCATTAAGGTTAAGTTGACAATGTGCCTCTATAAATAGGTGAGAACCAAACACCCATTGGCTAGAGGTTTTCTTGGTTGCTACCTCCTATTCTCCTCTCCCCTTCTCCTCCTTAGATAGTAGGCCTGGAGATTTGAGGAGCATCGTCACAACCTTACTATGTGGATCACTATTAGAGAGGAGGATGCTTGATCTCCTTCATCCTCTTCTACAAATCTATAGGGATTCAAGGATATACGATCTTCCTATGTAACACATCTATCTCATGCGTGATTTTTAGTTTTGCAGATTTTGTACACCAATCTTTGAACGACGACGAATACATCTTTGGGAAATTTTGGGATTTTATTTTTTTGTTCTTCCACTGCAATGTGATGTCGCCCCTAGATTTCTCTACAAGGTATTGCAACAAGTAGAGATTCATATATGAAATATCAATTGGAGCCCATATCTTATTGGATATCCAATAAGCCCTTAAATTATTGGATCCTATGGATAAGATCCAATAAGAGTCAATAAGAGATTATTGGATAGAGACTCACTAATCTAAGAGGCTTGGGTAGTTGGATGGAGATTCAGTCCCCAATATGGCATGATCCATTAGGGTAAAGTTGATAGGGGACCTCTATAAATAGGAGCGAACCAAAGGGCCTCTAAATTCTTTTTAGCTACCACCTCCTATTCTCCTTTCTCTCTCTCCTCCTCAATCTACAACCCTTATTTGGGGCATGTGGATAGCAAGAAGGGGCAGCCCCTTCTTAATTGTGTGGTGCGTGCAACGAGGAGGATTGTACAATGATTTGAGGAGTGTCTTCGCAGCCCCTACCGTGTGGATCACCGCTAGAGATGAGGGCAGTTGACCACTCTTATCCTCTCTCATAGATCTATAAGTTTTCAAGGATATATGATCTTCCTAGGTAACACAATCTTCCTTGTACCCATAGTTTTTTAGTTTTGCGAGTTTTTGCGCACCAATCCTTGCACGACGATGAAACCTTATTTTTTTATAGAAATTATGGGATTTTATTTTATGTTCTTCCTGCACATGTGATATCGCCCCAGATTTTCTAACACCACGATGAGCCCCCACGGCCTTGGCAGGATGGGCCACAGCCACTCGTTGATAGCGTCGGAACCCGCTCCAAGATCGGCTACGTCAAAGACTCTATGGATGGCTACAACCTAAAACCCCCGCTCGACCTCCAGTGTGCTCGAAAGATCGAGGAGGGATGCTAAAGGACAAAGACTAATAGGATCCATACCTGTAAAACAAGGAGAAGCTCAAGTGGCACAAACGATAATGACTGATGGGACAAACATCAATGAAAGACCAAGACAAGAGGCACGTGGGAGTAACACGGTCAGGGCACTAAATAAATCCCCCTCCCAATAGCTAAAGGGACATAAGAAGACCTCTCGTCTCCTGCAAAAATGATGCCCATGCATATCTACCTCGGATGGCATAAAATCCCCATGTTGTCACCCAAAAGCGACCACAACGGGATTCGGGCTGCGAACCTTAGTAGATGGAACCCCCCAAAACCCTAAAAGGGCTGCCAAACCCAAGGTTGGCCAAAGTCCTTGAGTGGGGAGGGACCCCATCATGATCAAAAGCCAACTAAAAGGGCACCTTATCAAGAAAGACCTAATGCGCCATCAACGTAAAAAGGATGCCACATAAAAAATGACTCAGCGTGCCACAACATCATTACCCAAGGAGAAAAGACATTGCCAAACCAAGCGACCAGATCTACCCCGGAAAAAGCTCCAAGCTAACATGACAAATCAATACTCCTGCTACGGTGGTCGATCCATGACTCATTATAGCAGAAGTCGCCATGGAGAATCAATACTTCTATTATGATGCTAGAGTCGAGACCTGCTACGATGGAAGCCGCTATGGCGGATCAATACTCCGCTATGGCGGTTGAGCCCAAACTCGGTATGATGGAAGCCATCATGACGGATCAATACTCCCGCTATGGTAGTCAAGCTAAGACCCGCTACAGTGGAAGCCACCACTGCAAATTAATACTCTCTCTATAACAATTGAACCAAGACCCACTATGGTGGAAGCCATCATGGCGGATCAATACTCCCACTATGGTAGTCAAGATAAGACTCACTATGGTCGAAACTATCATAGTGGATCAATACTCCTGCTATGGCAGTCGGGCCAAGACCCGCTATGAAGGAAGCTACCACGACATATCAACGCTCTCGCTACGGTGGTCGAGCCAAGGCCCACTATGACAAATCCCCAAACCGACACCCTCTCCTATAAGTAATAGAAGGAGAGCTCGCCCCCTGCCTCTTGAAGCAGAAGGGGAGGCAGTGATAAAAACAACCTCCTAGAGCGGATGGGGGAGGTAAAAATAGACGGATAAGAAAACCTCCCCAAGTGGAAGGGGGAGGTCAAAATTAGAGAGGAAATGAGCTCCTAGAGCGGAAGGGGGATACCAGAGAAAAATGAAGGAAAAAGAAAGGACTTACTAAAGAAAAACCACCATGGCAGTCTCCTACTCCCGCTATGACAATCGAGTTAAAATATGCTATGGCAAATTCCTACTCCCACTACGATAGTCAAGGCAAAAATCGTCACAGTGGACTCCTACTCCCGCTATGATGGTCGAGGTAAAATCCACCATGGTAGACTCCTAGTCTTGCTACAGCGGTCAAGAGAAGATCCATTACGACGAACCCTTACTCATGCTACAACAGTCAAGGCAAAATCCACCATGGAAAACCCTTCCTCTAGCTATGATGGTCGAGGCAAAATCTACAACTGCGGACCCCTACTCTCGCTATGACGGTCAAGGCAAGATCCACCACGATGGACTCTATACCCATTACAGTGAAAACCTACTATGGTGGATAAACCCAATACCAACGCTTGGGAAAGACCATCATGAGAAGCACGAAGCCACTACGTGGCAGCACCTACAACTTGACACACCTAAACGAAGTAGAGCTATGCAGCGAAATGACATGCCTCGAAACCCCTACCAAAGCCCCGAAGCATGCCTTCTGGGGGGATGAATGATAAGGAAAATAACAATGCTATCGACTCACCTCGCCACCTGAGCTGAGGAAACCACCTCAACAGTAGCTAAAGGAAGGTCTGCATGCATGCATTACAGCTAGGCTGCATGGCACAACTTCCCCAGCCCTACCTTCCAGATGAATGACATAGGGGACCATTACTTACTTGTCCTGGACAGGCTAAGAGCACTAGCAAGGCATATTATCACTGGTGTCCTACTCTGACATCGTCCTTCAGAGGACGTGCTCGTTAGCTACCACCATCAATAATCTCCTAACAAGGTAATGGACACCATAACCCATCGTTGCCTTCAAGTCACCTACCGCTCAAGTATAAAACCCAAGCCTTCAAGCCAAATAGGGGCAAGCGAGCTTTATCTCAACTCTTCTAAGCTCTACTAAACCTCCTCTACCTACTCTACTAACTTGAGCGTCGGAGAGGTCGGGTTGGGACATCCCTTCGATAACGATCGCTTGTGCAGGACCCAAGCACGTTTAAGGAACACCTCAAAGCAACGTTTGGCGCTTCAAGACAAGGCCAAGGTGCCCCTCGGGATAATCTCTAATTTTCTTCAACAAATAAACTGTACCTCGGGACGATCATGAGTCAGCTGCCGTGAGCCAACAATACCTAAGAGTTCATATACCACCTCGGTTGCCTGCCTGGATTGCCTCATCCATCCCGATGCGGGTCCCAAGATGGATCTATATTTTTGGGATCAAACCATCCTCGGCTGCCTCAAACTGCTCGGACTCTCCTGTCAAGATAATAACACTTCCCTTGTATCACGTTCAGGAATCTGATCCCCAGACCACCTTATGAACTCTGTATCGAAAGCCATGTGGTCTCCGAAACTGCTTTCGAAGAAGACAACATCTACGATGGGAAACAGGTGGCAGTGAGGAAGAATATAGCCTCTTTCACCTTCTTCCGTCTGCACCAACCAAGTAGAGGAGATCCAAAAAAAACCCAAGGATAAAAGGTGCCAAATGCAAAGGGAATTAAAGAAGGACACACAAGCAGAAAGAAGAAGATGCAAAGATCCTGCGACTGGCTCGTGGCCATTCGAGGGAAGAAGATGGAATCCTTAGACTTTGACAGTATCTTCCTGCATGGCGAAGCTCAAGGAGCCATCCATGCTTGTCTCAGCCGGGCAGCACGACTGGGAGCTAAGCTTACAACTGCAAAGCTTATCCTGGTTTTGTTCTGCTCTGGAGGATGCACAATTGACGACGAGCCCTCTGTGTTTACGTGTTGAAGGAATCTTGACCTTAGGAAGTTGATTGCGACCGGAAGTCTGGGTGTCATCACTTTGGCGCTCTGGATTGGAAAGAGCCACATTTGAATAAAAGAAGCCTATCCAGGCAGCATAAACGCCCACATCACACATCAATTACGACATGATTAGAGCGTTCATTCGAGTGCGACTGAGAAGAATATATATGTGCAAAGCTGTATAGTCTCTAGAACATTCTACTTAGTCCTCTGTTGAGAGTCATGGGGCGTTGGGCTCATTATTTTAATTCTTCTATCCTTTCATCGCAAGCATGTTCCCTCTGCATTGTAGTGTGAGTGAGAAGTTTCGAGAAGCCCACTTGTCTTGGTTTTGTTGACGGCATCCCACTCCATGTACAAACTTGATTTGGGGATCATTCCAGTGATTAAGACACTAAATAAGATAAGAAGACTAATCCAAAACAATTAGAGGCTATTGTCTCGTATAACAAACTAATTACATTTGACAATGGAATTTTAGGGAAAAAAAACAGTTTATATGCATTTGATAGAGAATATTTTGGTATCACCCCACAGCAACAACCGATAACAACCTCGGAATCAACGTGGTATCTCAGAGTCAACATAATGCACATGCATGGTACGAACTACGTGTTAGGAACGAGCCGGCATTAAGAGAGGTGGTGAATTAGTGCAGGGAAAAGATCACGGATTCAAATCGTTTCATTTCGATTAAAACCAATTTCGACAAAAACCGTTTCATAAAAATCTTAACTTCAAACATATTCGTAAATGTATTGAAAGCGGTAAGCAAGTAAAGTAGTTTACAGTTAAAGTAAATTGCTCAAGATAAAATGCAAATCAGATTTTCTAGTGGTTCGATCGTCGTGACCTACATCCACTCCGTCGATTCCTCTTTCGTCGAGGCCACCGGCATTCACTATCGGTCTTCCTACAATAGGCGAAGACCAACCATCTTTTATAACTTGATTCTCCTTTTACCGGATTTAGGAGATAACCCTTACACCCCCACTTACTTATCTCTCAAACTATTCTAACACTTTGAACTTTGAGAGGAGTTTCACACAAGATTACAGCAGCGTTTCTTTCCTTTTTACTCTCAATACTCGTGTATCTTAACTAGGGATGAGAGGGGTATTTATAGGCTTCAAGTTGATTCAAATTTGGAGCCCAAAAATGTCTCATCCTGGGTTTTCCGAGTACGGGCGATACCACCTCTTGGCATCATGACATTGGGTGGTACCACTGCCTGACAGGGGCGGTACTACCGTTGGCAGTATTTACTACCGACGGTACCACCACCCATACCACCTGGGAGACTGAGTCTCCCTGGCGGTGCCACCGTCGGCTGGGCTTTGTTAGGACTCTAGCTAGGAGAGTCCTAATTGAGAGGGACATTCTGTTAGGACTCTAGTCCTAATTGAGAGGGACATTCTGTTAGGACTCTAGCTAGGAGAGTCCTAATTGAGAGGGACATTCATGTAGGAGGTTTTTTCTTAGAGAAGAATTAGGAGTTGTAAGGGAATAGGAGTCTTGAGTATGAGTCATATTAGGAGTTGGTTAGAAGTAAGAGTCTTAAGTAGGAGTTCTATTAAGAGTTAGGGTTTAGAAGCCCTAAATAGCCATGCATTCCTTCTCTTTTCTTAAGCAATAGATGAATCTTTTCTGCAGCCTTTGAGCAGCAACTTGGAGGGAGGAACCCCTATAGAGTTCCAAGGAGGCTGATCCCCTAAAGAGATCAACCCCAAGTTTAGAATCTATAAGGGTTCTATCACCTAGTATCAGAGCAGCGTTCTTGGCATCTCGCTACCCTTCCACTGCCATCCATCAACCCTCCACAACTACCCAAAGCAATTCCCACAATTGCTTAAAAGATCGTCGCCAAATTCCGCCATCATCTCCACCACCAGGGATCATCCCGTGAATTGCAACAGCAAACTTTCACTGATTTCTATCAAACCTATACATGTCTTTAACCCGTCAACAAAAGAGAGATCTTAACATCATAGATTTGGAGTCATATACTATGGCATCTGAGGACGCAATCAATGCTAAATTTGAAGCCTTTGAGGCACGAATGGAGGATAAGATTCAGACTCTCCTTACCGAATTCAGTTTGGGCCGACCACCAAGCCCGAAGAAATCACATCAAGGAGAGAGCTCTAACTAATCACATCATGCCCAAAGAGATGACTTCCAAGAGAGGAGAGGCTCTATGACTGACCCCAACTATTCGTGCATGAGAGTAGACTTCTCTAGATGGGAAGAAGGAGACCCAATTGGTTGGATCTCGCGCACAGAGCGATATTTTCGTTACCATAAAACTGCGGATGCATCCATGGTGGAAATTACAGCTATACATCTTGAAGGGGATGCCATACAATGGTTTGACTGGTTTGAACACACTTATGGAGTCCTTTCATGGCGACAATTCAAAGAAGGACTACTGATTCGCTTCGGACCAACTTATTACGAGAACATTGACGGACAACTAGCAAAGATCCGACAAACCTCCACCATTCAGAAGTACCAAATCACGTTTGAAAGATTATCTAATAAAACTCATGATTGGTATGAAAAACAACTATTGGGGACTTTTATTGAGGGCTTAAAGCCGGAGATCTGGGGAGAAGTTAAGGCGCGACAACCATACACGCTTATGGCAGCCATCTCTTTCGCATGACTTCAAGAGGAGCGATTGAACCATGAAGCCCGGAGGACTAGGATCACTCCATGACCTACAATACTAAAGCTCTTAGCCCCCCCTACTATCAACCGAGTCCCTGCACCGAAAAGATTAACAAGAGAAGAACTTCAGGAGCGATCTGCGAAGGGGTTATGTTGGCATTGCGACGAGCCGTGGAGCCGCGAGCATCGCTGTAAAAAAGGTAGACTTCTTATGATTGAACCAATAGAAGAAGAGGTCATTGAACATCTAGAAGAGAGCCTTGAACATGAAGAACAAGATATGGAAGAAGAGCCACAGCCGACCGACATTACGGTACACGCACTAACCGGCTACTCAAATCTGCAAACGATGAAAGTTGGAGGCCTTCTCAAACAACAGTCGATCACTATTCTCATCGACACGGGTAGCACTAATAACTTCCTGAATAGTAAGGTTGCTGCTCGGATGACACTGCATATTGAAGGTTGCAGCAAGTTCGATGTAAAGGTTGCCGACGGTAGAATCCTAAAGTGCGACCAAAGATGCCCGCAGGTGAAACTATTACTGCAAGACCAAGAAATTATCATCGATTTCTTCCTCCTACCAATCGATGACTATGAGGCAGTGCTTGGTATAGAATGGCTGACTACACTAGGTGATGTCTCTTGAAACTTTTCTAAATTAATTATAAAATTGGTGATGTCTCTTGAAACTTTTCTAAATTAATTATAAAATTCTACTGTAAGGGCAAACATATCATCCTACGCGGGAAGCGCGGAAGCAACGTTACCACTGTTTCGACCCAACGAATGGAAAAAGTTTTGCACAAGGTAAATGGTGGCTTTTTGATGCATCTCCAGCCACAACCACAAGAGAAGAAAATAGAAATTGAAGATCAAATTCTTGCCCAATTGCTTACTGAATTTGCCGACATATTTGATGAACCGTGCGGTCTTCCTCCTTCTCGGCAACATGACCATCGAATTCCAATCCTTCCGGGCAAGCCACCAGCGAACACTCGACCGTACCAATATCCTCACCTCCAGAAAGATGAAATTAAAAAGATCGTAAAGGAGATGCTTGAAACAGGGGTGATTCGGCCAAGTTGCAGTCTCTATTCCTCACCGGTGCTACTTGTACGCAAAAAGGATGGAACTTGGCGGATGTGCATCGACTACCGAGCTTTAAATGGCATCACCGTCAAGGACAAGTACCCAATACCAGTGGTGGATGAACTTCTTGATGAATTGAAAGGAGCTCGAGTCTTCACGAAGTTGGACCTCCGATCCGATTACCACCAAATTCGGGTATGTGACGATGACATTCCAAAAACTGCATTTTGCACACATGATAGCCATTATGAATTCTTGGTAATACCTTTTGGACTCACTAATTCTCCTTCAACCTTTCAAAGTCTCATGAATGATATATTTCAGAGCTTTCTTCGTAAATTTGTGCTAGTATTTTTCGATGATATTCTTGTTTACAGCCCTTCTCTTAAGACTCACTTTCAGCATTTACGGATTGTTTTGACGATCCTTTGGGAGAATACTCTTTTTGTTAAGCAACTAAAGTGTAGCTTTCTCTAGCAAAAAGTAGAGTACCTTGGGCATATAATATCAGAAGGAGTGGTGGTAGACCCAACAAAAATTGAGGCAATGCAAGGCTGGCCGAAACCTACAAACATGAAATTACTACGGGGGTTCCTTGGACTAACGGGCTACTACCGAAAATTTGTTAAGGACTATGGGAAGATCAGTGCACCACTCACTTCTTTACTAAAAAAAGATGATTTCCAATGGTCGGACAAAGCCTCTGTTGCCTTCGACAAACTTAAAGCAGCCATGACAACGACGCCGGTGCTTGCGCTACCAGATTTCAATAGACCCTTCATCATTGAGGCCGACACATCTGGAGTCGGAATTGGAGTCATTCTCATGCAAAATGATCGACCACTCGCATACACTAGCAAGACATTGTCTCCCTCCCATCAAAACATGTCAGTATATGATAAGGAGATGCTTGCCATTGTACACGCAGTAACGAGGTGGAGACCTGTTAGAACCCTTGCAGATTCTAAACTTGGGGTTGATCTCTTTAGGGGATCGGCCTCCTTGGAACTCTATAGGGGTTCCTCCCTCCAAGTTGCTGCTCAAAGGCTGCGGAAAAGATTCATCTATTCCTCTCAAAAGAGAAGGAATACATGGCTATTTATAGGGCTTCTAAACCCTAACTCCTAATAGGACTCCTATTTAAGACTCTTACTTCTAACCAACTCCTAGTCAAGACTCCTATTCCCTTACAATTCCTAATTCTTCTCTAAGAAAACACCTCCTACATGAATGCCCCTCTCAATTAGGACTCTCCTAGCTAGAGTCCTAACAGAATGTCCCTCTCAATTAGGACTCTCCTAGCTAGAGTCCTAACAGTTTACATGAATATCCCTCTCAATTAGGACTCTCCAAGCTAGAGTCCTAACAGACTCACCCTCTTCAAATCAGCCTTGTCCTCGAGACTGATGATTCGTGAATTCTGGGAATTTGATCTTCAAGTCATCATAGTTCTCCCAAGTGGCATCTTCTATTGGTAGGTTCGTCCACTGTATTAGCACTTCATTAGTGGGTCGTCGTCGTCGAGTCACGATCCGTCGATCAATAATGGCACTTAGCTAGGTCTGGAGTTCTCTTTGGGTAGTCATATTTGGTGGGTGGCTTTGGGCTGTCTCCAAGCACCTATTTAAAACTTTCGTCTTGCTGTTGGTTTATGGGTGATATGTCGTACTCCTTTCTAATTTAGTACCCTGCATATGGAATAACTTTGTCTAAAATCTGCTCTTGAAGATGCAAGTAGAATTTGTCACAAGCACAATGCGTCCCTTATAGCATAATTCTTTTAAGTCCCGATTGTAATGAGCCACAGAGCTTGGTGCTTCCTCTAATTTTTTTTTTGTATCTTACTGGTCTCCGAATCTTCCTACCATTCCATCTTAATATCCTCAAGGAAGTCCCTGGTTGGAAGTAAAACGACCGAAAATTCAGCTTGTTCAGGTAGCTGCGAAAGCGCATCTGCAACAATATTCTCTTTCCACCTTTTGTAAGTTATTTCATAATCAAATCCAAGAAGTTTTGTTACCCATTTTTGATGCTCAAGGGATGATATCTTTTGCTCCAAAAAGTACTTGAGGCTTTTATGGTCAGTTTTGATTTGAAATCGTCGACCAATCAAGTAGGGTCTCCACCGCGTTACTGCACGCACAATAGCGAGCATCTCCTTATCATATGTTGACTTATTTTGATAGGAGGGAGATAATGCCTTGCTAGTGTATGCGAGTGGTCGACCATCTTGCATGAGAAATACTCCAATTCTGACTCCAGATGTGTCGGCCTCAATAATGAAGGGTCGGTTGAAATCTGGTAGTGTTAGCACCAGCGTCGTCGTCATGGCTGCCTTAAGTTTGTTGAAGGCAGCAGAGGCTCTGTCAGACCATTGGAAGACATCTTTTTTCAGTAAGGAAGTAACTGGTGCACTAATCTCTCCATAGTTTTTCACGAACTTGCAGTAGTAGCCTGTTAAACCCAGAAAGCCATGTAGCAATTTTATGTTCCTCGGGGTTAGCCAATTTTGCATTGCTCCAACTTTGAAGGGGTCTACTGCCACACCTTTCTCTGATATGATATGCCCAAGATATTCCACATTCTTTTGAAGAAAGCAAAAATTCATAGTGGTTGTTGTGTGTTCAAAAGGTGGTTTTCGGTATGTCTTCTTCGCATACTCGTATTTGATGATACCCGGATCGAAGGTCCAGCTTTGTGAAGATTTGTGCTCCCTTAGCAACTCATCTACTACTGGAATAGGGTATTTATCCTTGATGGTTATGCCATTGAGAGCTCGGTAATCAACATATAATCGCCATATTCCATCCTTCTTTCGTATGAGGAGCACCGGTGAAGAGTAAGGGCTGCAACATGGCCGAATAACTCCTATTTTGAGCATCTCTTTTACAATCCTTTCTATTTCATCCTTCTGGAGATATGGATTCTGATATGGCTGAGCATTTGCTGTAGATTTGCCCTTAGTTTGCTGCTCAAGTTGTACCAAAAAACCGCTGCATGCTTTATGCAAAACCTTCTCCATTTGTTGTGTGCAAATCATCGTTACGTCGCCCTCACGTTTCTCATGCAGTATCACCTGTTTCTCCTTACTGTAAAATTTTATAAATAGTTACATAAAATTTCAAGAAATATCACCTAATGTCATCAACCATTTAATTCTGAGTATGGCCTCATAATCATCAAGAGGGAGGAGGAAGAAATCTGCAATTATCTCTTGGTCCTGCAGCAACAGTTTCACCTGCGGGCACCTATGATCACACTTCAAAATCCGTCCATTGGCGACCTTAGCGACAAACCTGCTGCAATTCTCAATAGGTAAGTTCATATGGACAGCAACCTTACTGTTTAGGAAGTTATTAGTGTTGCCCTTGTCGATGAGAACAGTGATCGGTTATTGTTTGAGAAGGCCTCCAACTTTCATCGTTTGCGGGTTTGAGTAGCCAGCTAGTGTATATACCGTAACTTCGATCGGTTGTGGCTCTTCTTCTGCATCTTCTTCTTTATGTTTAAGGCTCTCTTTTGGATGTTCAATGATTTCTTCTTCTATCAGTTCAATCATAAGAAGTCCCCCTTTACTACAGTGATGCTCACGGCTCCACGACTCGTCACAATGCCAACATAACCCCTTCGCATATCGCTCCCGAAGCTCTTCTCTTGTTCACCTCTTTGGTGTAGGGACTTGGTCGATAGTAGGGTGGGCTGAGGGCTTCAATATTACTGGTTGAGGAGTGACCCTAGTCCTCCGAGCTTCATGGTTCAATTGCTCCTCTTGATGTCGTGCGAAAGAGATGGCTGCCATAAGTGTATACGGTTGTCGCGCTTTAACTTCTCCTCGGATCTCCGGCTTCAAGCCCTCAATGAAGGTCCTCAATAGCTGTTTTTGAGACAAAAAGAAGGTTCTAAAAATTTTGTAGAAATTTGGATAGAAAAAGCACAGTAGCGAGATCAAACAGATGGTGCTATGCGGTTGGAATTCTGCAATGTATCTTTCGTCGTAGAGATGAAAACTTTGTGACAAAAAGTTTATGCAGCAATATAGGAACTTTTTTTTTTTTTTGGATTTTCGAATAAGGATAACTAAATTGCAGCAACAGTAAGGTAGGAAACCAGAACCTGTTGCAATTCACGGGGAGATCAAAGGATGATCCGTGGTGGTGGAGATGATGGCGGAATTCGGTGACGATCTTTTAAGCAATTGTGGGAATTGCTTTGGATGGTTGTAGAGGGTTGATGGATGGCTGTGGAAGGGCAGCGAGACGCCAAGAATGCTGCTTTGATACCAGGTGTTAAAACCCTTGCAGATTCTAAACTTGGGGTTGATCTCTTTAGGGGATCGGCCTCCTTGGAACTCTATAGGGGTTCCTCCCTCCAAGTTGCTGCTCAAAGGCTGCAGAAAATATTCATCTATTCCTCTCAAAAGAGAAGGAATACATGGCTATTTATAGGGCTTCTAAACCTTAACTCCTAATAGGACTCCTATTTAAGACTCTTACTTCTAACCAACTCCTAGTCAAGACTCATATTCCCTTACAACTCCTAATTCTTCTCTAAGAAAACACCTCCTACATGAATGCCCCTCTCAATTAGGACTCTCCTAGCTAGAGTTCTAACAGAATGTCCCTCTCAATTAGGACTCTCCTAGCTAGAGTCCTAACAGTTTACATGAATGTCCCTCTCAATTAGGACTCTCCAAGGTAGAGTCCTAACAAGACCCTACCTGATCGACCGGCGATTTCAAATTAAAACTGACCATAAAAGCCTCAAGTACTTTTTGGAGCAAAAGATATCATCTCCTGAGTAGCAAAAATGGGTAACCAAACTTCTTAAATTTGATTATGAAATTATTTACAAAAAGGGGAAAGAAAACGTTGTTGCAGATGCACTCTCACGGCTACCTGAATAAGCTAAGGTTTCAGCCATCTCCCTTCCTACCACCGGTCTCCTCGAGGACATTAGGGAAGAATGGAAGAAGGATCCAGAGATCAGCAACATCATAAAAAAATTGGAGGAGGATCCAAGTGCAATAGCCCACTACACCTAGGATTCGAGAGATCTAGGCTACAAAGGTCGCATTGTGTTTATACCTGACTCTCATTGCATCGCAATCATCTTGCATGAAATGCACTCCATACCTTCAGCAGGGCACTCTGGATTCCTAAGAACCTACAAAAGAGTGAAGCAAAATTTTTATTGGAGAGGGATGAAAAAAATTATTGCTGAATATGTGGCACAATGTGATGTATGTCAACAGCACAAGGGTGACACTATGGCAAATCCAGGGAAGCTACAACCACTACCTATACCAGACTCAGTGTGGACTGACATCTCCATGGACTTCATTGAAGGGCTGCCATCTTCCAAAGGTAAAAGCACAATTCTTATGGTGGTTGATCGACTTACGAAATATGCTCATTTTTATGTTGTAAGAAATCCCTACACTACTGCTAGTATTGCCCAGATTTTCATAGAAAATATTGTTAAACTACATGGGATGCCAAGGTCCATCGTAAGTGATCGTGACAAGATCTTCACTAGTAAATTTTGGACCGAGTTATTTCAATTACAAGGCACCAAACTCAAGATGAGCACAGCGTATCATCCACAAACTAACGGCCAAACAGAGGTGGTAAATAGGTGCTTAGAGACGTACCTCCGGTGTTTCGCTAGCGACCGACCAAAAGAGTGGGCGAAATGGCTTCCTTGGGCCGAATGGTGGTATAATACTACATATCATTCATCTATAAAATGTGCCCCTTATGAAGTATTGTATGGTCGACTAGCCCCTGTGATTCCAAAGTATGTAATTGGCTCGGCCAAGGTAGATTAGGTTGACCAAGAATTGATTGATAGGGACAAACTCTTACAACTATTAAAAGATAATCTCTCTACCGCTCAAGCCAGAATGAAGTAGCAAGCCGACACACGACGAAGTGAAAGAGAATTTTCAGTGGGAGATTGGGTTTATCTTCACCTACAACCATACAAGCAACTCTCTATCAACACTCGAGCCTCCATGAAGCTATCCCCACGTTTTTATAGGCCCTATCAGATCATAGAGCGTATTGGAGCCGTGGCATACAGACTTAAATTACCTGAGGATGCCAAAATTCACTCTGTCTTTCACGTATCATGCCTAAAGCTCAAGTTGGGAGAACACGAGTCACCCCAGATCCAACTGCCCAACACAACTGAGGATGGAGTTATTCAAGCCCAACCACAAGCCATCCTCGATCGTAGGATCGTGATGCTTCACCGACATCCCTCTACTGAAATACTAGTGCATTGGCATAATCTACCACTTGAAGACGCCATATGGGAACCATATGAGGAGCTGAAGACCCGGTTCCCTGAGTTCATGGAATCTCAGCCTTGAGGACAAGGCTAATTTGAAGAGGGCGGGTCTGTTAGGACTCTAGCTAGGAGAGTCCTAATTGAGAGGGACATTCTGTTAGGACTCTGTTAGGACTCTAGCTAGGAGAGTCCTAATTGAAAGGGATATTCATGTATGAGGTTTTTTCTTAGAGAAAAATTAGGAGTTGTAAGGGAATATGAGTCTTGAGTAGGAGTCCTATTAGGAGTTGGTTAGAAGTAAGAGTCTTAAGTAGGAGTCCTATTAGGAGTTAGGGTTTAGAACCCCTATAAATAGCCATGTATTCCTTCTCTTTTCTTAAGCAATAGATGAATCTTTTCTGCAGCCTTTGAGCAGCAACTTGGAGGGAGGAACCCCTATAGAGTTCCAAGGAGGCCGATCCCCTAAAGAGATCAACCCCAAGTTTAGAATCTATAAGGGTTCTAACAGGCTTCTAGGTGCTGAATGAGTTGTTCAATACGACCCAATTCAGCCCTATTAAGAGCCCAATTGACCCCTAATTAAGTTAGTGAGATTACCTCTCAATCTAACTTAATTTATAGACTAACTACAATATTTAAGACAATTGACAAAGCATTCTAGTTCCGGTATGTCAATTGCTCTTCCAGCAAGCTTCCTGTGATCTTCCGGCAAACTTCCGACGAACTCCCGGTAATGTTCCGGCAGACTCTTGGCAAGCTCCTGGACTTCACAATGATCTTCTTGGCGAGTTCCGACGAGCTTCTTTGGCAAGCTCCTAGACTTCTCGGTTGGTTCTGGTAGAACTTTTGACGAACATACGAACTTCCAACGAACTCTCGAACTCCCAACGAAATCACGTTCTTGACTCCGGGACTTCATTTTACTTTAAGCCTTGCTATCTTAGTTGATATGGAATAGTACTTTCGAGCTATAAGGCATGATTTTGAAGATACCAAAGTTTCAATAGCAACTATATATCTGAATGGGGATGCAAAACTTTCTTGATGGCACCTGAGCCTCATTGCTATGGAGGTGCTAGAGACGCAAAGGAGCTCGAGAATTTCTTATTTGATATGGAATAGTACTTTCGAGCTATAAGGCCTGATTTTAAAGATACCAAAGTTTCAATAGCAACCATGTATCTGAATGGGGATGCAAAACTTTGGTGGCGAACTCGACGGGAGGAGATCCAACAAGGTCGGTGTCGGGTGGACATATGGGAGGACTTGAAACGGGAGTTGAGAACTCAATTCGTACCCAAGAACACAGAGTTCGTTGCAAGGAGGAAGCTGAGACAACTCCACCAAAGTACTTCCATCCGAGACTACGGGAAGTAGTTTTCTACACTGATGCTAGACACAAAGGACTGTTGAATCTCGTATTTTGATGATGAAACTACTTGATATATGTTTATGATTTAATCTGCGTTTTGAGTGACGCAGGATGCTTCGATCAGGATGAGACAATTAAAGCAGGAAAATCATGTTGTGCCGAAGGAACATGTCAGAAGATTGGACGTCGGGCCGGTGGATCGGTCGGCGTATCGACAGAAGGCTTCGGGCCGTGGACTCGGGCATCGGACCAAGAAGAGCGGGTATTGTGCCAAGGATATCGGAGTTGCAGAGTCAACTGGCCGATTGGGCAATAGGCTGCACGAGAGGACGATGCGCCGAAGAATCGGACGAAGCGTCGAGGGACCAATGACATGTCGGACAACTTGGTTAATTGCTTAGGATTAATTGTCTCGATTGAAGTTTTGTTTTAAGTGTGCAGGATTAACTACGATAAGAGTAAGACAAGCAGCAGGTGTTGCGCCGGAGTCAAGATCAGGATCACGTTGGGAGTTTGAGAGTTCGACGGAAGTTCGGACGGTCGTCGGAGGTTCAGCGTGAACAAATCCGAGAAGTCCAGAAGCTTGCCAAGCGAAGCTCGTCGGAACTCGCCAAGTGGATCGTCGCAAGTCCAGGAGTATGCCGGATGTCCGTAGAAGGATCACCGAGGGTTATCGGTTGATCGACGGAAGTTGGCCGGAAACTCGCCGGAAGAAGCGATTGACGCATCGGAGCAAAGCTGCAGAAGTTGTCTTAGAGTTAATCGTAGTTAGCATGATGATTAAGCATGAAAATGGGAGGTGATCCCATTAGCTTAATCTTGGGGCAATTGGGCCCCTGAAAAGATTCAAAGTGGGCCGAATGGAGTGAACCATTCGGACCCTGATTGCACCAGGAGGTGCAACCGCCCCAGCCAGGAGGTGCAACCGCCTGGGCTGTGGGGTTGGGAGGTGCAACCGCCCCAGCCAGGAGGTGCAACCGCCTGGGCTGTGGGGTTGGGAGGTGCAACCGCCCCAGCCAGGAGGTGCAACCGCCAGGGCTGCGAGGCTGGGAGGTGCAACCGCCCCAGCCTAGAGGTGCAACCGCCCAGAGCTCAGTCTTCGAGCTAGACTGGGCGGTGCAACCTCCTCTGCCAAGAGGTAGCACCGCCAGAGCTCAAGTTTCGAGCTCTGCCAGGCGATGCAACCATCGAGCTCAGTCTTCGAGCTCTGGCAGAGAGGTGCATCAGCCTGAGCTCAGTCTCGAGCTCTGCCAGGTGATGCAATCACCAAGCTCAATCTTCGAGCTCTGGCAGAGAGGTGCATCAGCCTGAGCTCAGTTTCGAGCTCTGCCAGGTGATGCAACCACCGAGCTCAGTTTCGAGCTCTGCCAGGTGATGCAACCACCAAGCTCAGTCTTCGAGCTCTGCCAGGTGATGGAACCATCGAGCTCAGTCTTCGAGCTCTGGCAGAGAGAAGCAATCGCTTGAGCTCAGTCTTCGAGCTCTGCCAGGCGGTGCCACCTCTCCAGTCAAGAGGTGCAACCGCCTGATCCCAGAATTCTGGGATTTGATCGATTTGATCGTTTTGAGCTCGAATTTTGAATTGGGTTGGGGCCTATAAATACCCCACCCATTCAGCACTGAAAAGATACAGACCTACACCGAAATCTTGATCTTTTCTGTGATTCTAAGAGCTCAAAAGTGTTGTAAAGCCTTTAAGTCTCCTCCTTCTGTTCTTCAAGTTTTCAGTTGTAAAGTGAGGAGAGAAAGGTCTGTAAAGGTTGTCTCCTAAGCCTGTCAAAAGGAGAGAAACTGTAAAAGGGCAGTTAGCCTTCGCCCATTGAAGGAAGGCACCTAGTTGACGTCGGCAACCTCGTCGGTGGAGGAAGCCAAAAGTGGAGTAGGTCAAGGCTGACCGAACCACTCTAAATCTCTGGTTTGCGTTTATTTTCGAGCACTTTATCATTACTGCAAACCTCCCTCATTACTACTGCTCTCTGCGCTTTCACGAACAAGTTCTAAGTGCTGTTCTTCCGAATCTGCATTCAGACGTAAATTCGTATTTTCATACGTTACTGTTTACGTTTACGTTTGATTCTGCAAAACTGTCTTCCGTGCTTTTATGAACGAGCTTCTTTGCAGTTTATACTTACATTTTGATCCTATTGATAACTGCAAACTTTCCTCTACGATTTTACGAACGAGTTTCAGCATTTAGACGTAAAACTGCATTCAGACGTAAATCGGCTTTCCTCGCTCAATCATCAGATCTCAGTTCACGTTTACGTCTTGATTCCAACTGCATACTGCCTTCTGCGAGTATACAAACAAGTTTCAAAGTTTAGACGTAAATCTGCGTCTAGACGTAAAACTGCGTTTAGACGTAAATTTGCGTTTAGACGTAAATCTGAGTTTAAGACGTAAATCTGAGTTTAGACGTAAATCTGCGTTTAGACGTAAATCTGCGTTTAGACGTAAATCTGCGTTTAGACGTAAAACAGCGTTTAGACGTAAATCTGAGTTTAGACGCAATCTGCGCTTAGACGCAAACTGCACTTAGATACAAACTGAGAATTTGCTTTTGCATCATAACAGTTTTTGAACGAACGCAGCTTTTGGTTTTTAATCGCTGTAAGATTTCCGCTGCACTAATTCACCCCCCCCCTCTTAGTGCTCTCGATCCTAACAATTGGTATCAGAGCGGGGTATTTCTCATTTCGGATTTACACCCGAGAGAAATGACTTTTCAAGAGGGCTGTTCGGTCTTTCGTCCACCGTTCTTTAACGGATTAGACTACACTTATTGGAAAACTCGAATGAGAGTTTTCTTAATTTCTCTAAATCTGGATTTATGGAATATCATTGAAAACGGTTTTCAACTTCCCTCCAAACCGATGAACGAATGGTCGGTTTTGGAAAAGAAGAATTTTTCTTTAAACGCAAAGGCTATGAATGCCTTATTTTACGCATTGGACAAAAATGAGTTCAATCGGATTTCTACGTGTGAAACGGCTTTCGATATTTGGCGCACTCTTGAAATCACGCACGAGGGAACTAGTAGAGTCAAAGACTCGAAAGTTAATATTTTACTGCTTGATTTCGAGCTTTTTCATATGAAACCAAGCGAAACCGTTGTTGACATGTACACCCGTTTTACGGATGTCGTCAATGGTTTAAAATCACTTGGTAAAAGCTTTTCGGATTTTGAACTCGTTAACAAAGTTTTGCGCTCACTTTCTAAAACTTGGGATTCAAAAGTAACTGCTATTCAAGAATCGAAAAACTTGAACCATTTTCCACTTGAAGAACTAATTGGTTCATTGATCACATATGAAATGACGTGCAATGCACGCGAAGAACTTGAGAACCACCTTCCAAAGAACAGGAAGGATTTGGGACATAGAACATTTGAAGACCACTCGAGCATAAGCTCAAGTGATGGTGAACTTAAACTACAAATGAAACGAAAATTAAAAAGCAAAAAGAATGGAACTACTTGCTTTAAACGCAAGAAGAAGAACAAAAATTGGGATGAATCGAGCTCATCTGAAGACGAGAAAGTCAACAAAAGCGAGGCGGCAAACTACGCCTTACTAGCTTACGACATTGAGGTAATTAAAATGCCTTTGGTTTATTTTGAAATTACTTGATGCTTTCATGATATATTTTCTTTTTTAGTTTAAAACTAATTTTCTTGAAAATTACATGTTTAAAAATAAAAATACAAAAATTATGATCATGCTGATAATTTCAAAAATAATATTGCATATTTTATGATAAACAAACAAAATGATTTTGATCATGGTTAAGAAGTAATAATGTGTATCATGTTTGATTAACATTGTTGAATGAATCACGTTTGAATTAAAGTAATGCATAAAGATGTTATTAACAATTTTATGCGTGAGATTTTAAGTTATCCATGATCATGAGCTTGTTTGATCTTCTTGATTTAATTTCAAGATCTATAGCAAAAATCATGTCTGAATATATGAAAATGTTAATTTCATTTTCGGATTCACTTAACAATTGATATCCTAACAATCAGATTTTCTCATACACTTATAAAAAATATTTTTCTAAAATAGATTTGATGAAATGATTCCTGCTTATAAATTCCATCTTGAAATATGAATGATAGTGTTTTTGCTTGCAAAAATTTGTTTCACATTCATATCTCCTATGATTCATGTGCAGAAAAAGAATCTTTTAAAAAATGCTTTTCCCATTTGATCGAGATTAATGATTTCATGATATTTCATGAATCTCGAAATTAATTTTAATAACTTGATTATGAACTTCAAGTTAATGATTTAATTTGAATAAGTTTTATCTAAATCATAATCTTGATCTTGCAAAATTGAAGTCACAAATAATATCTTGTGGTAGTCATGAATTGATACTCACAATATGAAAACATTAATATTCATGACTTAAATTGGATTGAAACATTGTATGCTTAAATTAATCATTCTCCTATGTTTCAAAAATTCCTTGAATGCCTTATGTGATGATTGAAAACTAACTTGCTTTATGATGAATCACGAATCATGACTTGATCTATGATGTAAATGCCTTGAAATGATTGAAATATTTAACACTTTTATGCTCTTCCCCCTACTTTCTTCTTGTTTTCAATGATAAAATGGGGAGAAGTTTTGGTCATGCATGGTAGGATATAATTCGACAAAATTGATACCATCATGATATGAAACATTTATGATGTGCAATTATGCATGCAATACTTGTGCTTTCTAATTATGATGTGATGTATTGCATATAATGTAAATCATGATTTAAAATGCTATGAGTGCCAAGTTACACATTTTGAGAAGAAATTGTTATATTGAAACATTAATGTAATTATGAATGGTGATATGATATCATGCATGTAATACTTCAATAATGATGCATGCAATGATAAAATATTCATGATGAAAAATTGTCTTGACATTCATAACTTGATTATTCATCATTTGTCATGATTTTGAAATCGTTGTAAAAGGAAAAGAGAACTACAAAACTGTATTCTCTCTTTCTTTTTTACAATGACAAAGGGGGAGATAGCTAGCTTGTACAAGTCAAGAAGATGCAAAAACTTGATTGCGAGCTTGCCTATTTTAAGAAGCAAAGATTGCTAACTTGCTCATTTCAAGAAGAAAAATTGTCTTCTTGAACATCACTATCTTGAATATCTCAAGAAGCAAAACTTGCAATTTGCACATTGCAATAGGAAGCAAGAATCATGAGCTTACACAAGAAATTTATCTTGCATTTGCTTTCGAAATTTTTGCTAGCTTATATATTGTGAAACTTGTATATCATAAAAATTGCTAGCTTGTTGGTCTAAAGAGAAGCAAAAAGTTGCTATCTCAAAAGAAGAAAATGTGCTATCTTGCCTATCTCAAGAGGCAAAAATGCTAACTTGCGCATCTAGCAAAATGAGCAAAATTTTCAAGAAGCAAGAGTTGCCTTCTTGAACATCTCTAATTTGCTAGCTTGCATAATATAGAACTTGCTATCTTGAACATTACCAAAAGTGCTATCTTATATGCTATAAAACTTGCATATCTAAAACTTGATAGCATGAATGTTCTAAGCATGATGTAACACTTGCTAAATCTTCTAGCTCCAAGATTGCATGATGATAAAACTTGATATTATGTTTTTCATGCAATGAGTTGAATCTATATCACAAACACTTGATTGTAATACTTCTCCTTTTTGTTGATGACAAAGGGGGAGAAGTATGTTGATGAAAGTATGTTGATGACATGACATATGATGCATAAGTTTATGCATATGTTCATGTTGACGTGTTGCAAGTATTCATGATGAATATTGCAATGACTTGAATTCAGTTTGAATTCAAGGTTCTATCAATATGGCATATTGATAGGGGGAGTTTGTTTAAACTCCGGGAGTTAAGTTTAACTCCGTCATCAAGTGGTTGTCATCATCAAAAAGGGGGAGATTGTTGAATCTCGTATTTTGATGATGAAACTACTTGATATATGTTTATGATTTAATCTGCGTTTTGAGTGACGCAGGATGCTTCGATCAGGATGAGACAATTAAAGCAGGAAAATCATGTTGTGCCGAAGGAACATGTCAGAAGATTGGACGTCGGGCCGGTGGATCGGTCGGCGTATCGACAGAAGGCTTCGGGCCGTGGACTCGGGCATCGGACCAAGAAGAGCGGGTATTGTGCCAAGGATATCGGAGTTGCAGAGTCAACTGGCCGATTGGGCAATAGGCTGCACGAGAGGACGATGCGCCGAAGAATCGGACGAAGCGTCGAGGGACCAATGACATGTCGGACAACTTGGTTAATTGCTTAGGATTAATTGTCTCGATTGAAGTTTTGTTTTAAGTGTGCAGGATTAACTACGATAAGAGTAAGACAAGCAGCAGGTGTTGCGCCGGAGTCAAGATCAGGATCACGTTGGGAGTTCGAGAGTTCGACGGAAGTTCGGACGGTCGTCGGAGGTTCAGCGTGAACAAATCCGAGAAGTCCAGAAGCTTGCCAAGCGAAGCTCGTCGGAACTCGCCAAGTGGATCGTCGCAAGTCCAGGAGTATGCCGGATGTCCGCAGAAGGATCACCGAGGGTTATCGGTTGATCGACGGAAGTTGGCCGGAAACTCGCCGGAAGAAGCGATTGACGCATCGGAGCAAAGCTGCAGAAGTTGTCTTAGAGTTAATCGTAGTTAGCATGATGATTAAGCATGAAAATGGGAGGTGATCCCATTAGCTTAATCTTGGGGCAATTGGGCCCCTGAAAAGATTCAAAGTGGGCCGAATGGAGTGAACCATTCGGACCCTGATTGCACCAGGAGGTGCAACCGCCCCAGCCAGGAGGTGCAACCGCCTGGGCTGTGGGGTTGGGAGGTGCAACCGCCCCAGCCAGGAGGTGCAACCGCCAGGGCTGCGAGGCTGGGAGGTGCAACCGCCCCAGCCTAGAGGTGCAACCGCCCAGAGCTCAGTCTTCGAGCTAGACTGGGCGGTGCAACCTCCTCTGCCAAGAGGTAGCACCGCCAGAGCTCAAGTTTCGAGCTCTGCCAGGCGATGCAACCATCGAGCTCAGTCTTCGAGCTCTGGCAGAGAGGTGCATCAGCCTGAGCTCAGTCTCGAGCTCTGCCAGGTGATGCAATCACCAAGCTCAGTCTTCGAGCTCTGGCAGAGAGGTGCATCAGCCTGAGCTCAGTTTCGAGCTCTGCCAGGTGATGCAACCACCGAGCTCAGTTTCGAGCTCTGCCAGGTGATGCAACCACCAAGCTCAGTCTTCGAGCTCTGCCAGGTGATGGAACCATCGAGCTTAGTCTTCGAGCTCTGGCAGAGAGAAGCAATCGCCTGAGCTCAGTCTTCGAGCTCTGCCAGGCGGTGCCACCTCTCCAGTCAAGAGGTGCAACCGCCTGATCCCAGAATTCTGGGATTTGATCGATTTGATCGTTTTGAGCTCGAATTTTGAATTGGGTTGGGGCCTATAAATACCCCACCCATTCAGCACTGAAAAGATACAGACCTACACCGAAATCTTGATCTTTTCTGTGATTCTAAGAGCTCAAAAGTGTTGTAAAGCCTTTAAGTCTCCTCCTTCTGTTCTTCAAGTTTTCAGTTGTAAAGTGAGGAGAGAAAGGTCTGTAAAGGTTGTCTCCTAAGCCTGTCAAAAGGAGAGAAACTGTAAAAGGGCAGTTAGCCTTCGCCCATTGAAGGAAGGCACCTAGTTGACGTCGGCAACCTCGTCGGTGGAGGAAGCCAAAAGTGGAGTAGGTCAAGGCTGACCGAACCACTCTAAATCTCTGGTTTGCGTTTATTTTCGAGCACTTTATCATTACTGCAAACCTCCCTCATTACTACTGCTCTCTGCGCTTTCACGAACAAGTTCTAAGTGCTGTTCTTCCGAATCTGCATTCAGACGTAAATTCGTATTTTCATACGTTACTGTTTACGTTTACGTTTGATTCTGTAGAACTGTCTTCCGTGCTTTTATGAACGAGCTTCTTTGCAGTTTATACTTACATTTTGATCCTATTGATAACTGCAAACTTTCCTCTACGATTTTACGAACGAGTTTCAGCATTTAGACGTAAAACTGCATTCAGACGTAAATCGGCTTTCCTCGCTCAATCATCAGATCTCAGTTCACGTTTACGTCTTGATTCCAACTGCATACTGCCTTCTGCGAGTATACAAACAAGTTTCAAAGTTTAGACGTAAATCTGCGTCTAGACGTAAAACTGCGTTTAGACGTAAATCTGCGTTTAGACGTAAATCTGAGTTTAAGACGTAAATCTGAGTTTAGACGTAAATCTGCGTTTAGACGTAAATCTGCGTTTAGACGTAAATCTGCGTTTAGACGTAAAACAGCGTTTAGACGTAAATCTGAGTTTAGATGCAATCTGCGCTTAGACGCAAATTGCACTTAGATACAAACTGAGAATTTGCTTTTGCATCATAACAGTTTTTGAACGAACGCAGCTTTTGGTTTTTAATCGCTATAAGATTTCCGCTGCACTAATTCACCCCCCCCCTCTTAGTGCTCTCGATCCTAACAAGGACATGTCCGAGAAGGATAAGCTATTCAGTTTCCTTGATGGCTTGAAGCTATGGGCTCAATAGGAACTATATCGAAGGAATGTCACCAATGTGATCAGGGCAATTGCGGCCGTAGAAAGACTCGCCAACTTTGTTTCTTTAGAGGACTTAGGGAAAGCGAAACAATCTTTAAGAAATTGACCTCCAAAATATTCTTGAGGGAAGGAGCCCGAGGGCGAGTAAAAGAAGAAGAATTCCCATAAAAAGCTAAGCTCAATAGGCAAGGCCCCAAAACCTGGTGGATGCTTCTTGTGCGGAGGGCCGAACATGGCGAGGGAGTACCCATAAAAATAAGCACTCAATGCCTTAACAGCTTCAATCGATCCCCCCAAATCAAACAAGGGCAAGGCCGTCACCCTTAGTTCAAGTAGTTAAGAATTCAAAAGCGATAATGAGAAGTCACAAGGTCCTCGAATAGGAGCAATGCATTTATTGAATGAATTGCAGGGTCAAGTGGAGGAGAACATGAAGGCAAAGCCATAGAAAGCAGGGAGTAGTAAGTTGATGTACGTAAACGTTAAGCTTAATGGCCAAACAACCCATGCAGTGATGGACACGGGCGCTACCCATAACTTTATTGCCGACCGAGAAACAAAGCGACTAAGGCTGATCTTGGAGAAGAACCCAAGTCGTATGAAAGTAGTGAACTCAGAGGCCAAGCGGATCTCCGAGCCGGCAAAGGGAGTCCCCATTAAGATCGGAACATAGAGCGGGAGTATGATGGTGGCGCCATTTGATGACTTACAAGTGATTCTCGGAATGGAGTTTATATACGTGGTAAAGTTGATGCCAATACCGTTCCTAAACTCCCTATGTATGATGAGAGGTGATGACCCCTATGTGGTTCTCATCTCTTGGAGAAGAACCAAGGACCCCCAATAAATATCGGTATTACAACTGAAGAAAGGGGTATGAAAAGGTGAATTAACATTCGTGGCTGTTGTGAAGCTAGAGCCCCTCGACGAGGAGGCCATTCCTGAACTTGCTGTGGTGGCAAACATTCTAAAGGAGTTCACAAATATTATGTCATCCGAGTTGCCAAAAACTTTGCTACCACATAGAGGCATGGATCATTATATCAAGCTGGAGTAGAGAGTGAAGTCTCTAGCAAGACCACCCTACTGCATGTCCCCTCTAGAGTTGGTAGAGCTCAGAAAGCAATTAAATGAACTACTAAACGGTGGTCTTATCCGTAGTTCTAAAGCACTATTCGGAGCTCTAGTTCTCTTCCAAAAGAGAAAAGGTGAGAGCCCCAGACTATGCGTTGACTATTGAGCCCTCAACAAGGTGACGGTGAAGAATAAGTATCTCATCCCGCTCATCGCAAACTTGTTCGACCAACTAGATAAAGCAAAGTACTTCTCCAAACTCAACCTTTGATTGGGGTACTAGCAGGTGCACATTACTGAAGGTGACGAAGCAAAGACTATTGAATCTCATATTTTGATGATGAAATCAATTGATAGTGTTTATCTGATTTACATTTTGAGTGATGCAGGAAGCTTCGATTAGGGAGAGACAATTGAGGCAGGAAGAATCATATTGGGCTGGAGTGGAACATGTCAAAAGATTGGACATCGAGCCGGAGGATCGGTCGGCATGTCGGTAGAAGACTTCGGGTTGATAATTCAGGCATCGGGCCAAGAAGAGCAAAAATTACAGTAAGGAAATCGAAGTTGCAGAGGTCAATTAGCTAATTGGGCAATAGGTTGCAAGAGAGGATGATGCACCGAAGAATCGGACGAAGTGTCGAACTAATGACATAACCAGATAACATTTGTTGAGCTTTATAATAATTATCTAGATCGAAGTAGATTTTAGGTCCAATTGAGTCAGTATTGGGGTGAAACAATACCAACTCAATTAGGGGCCAATTGGGCCTAAATTAGGAGTGATTTGAGTTCATTGGGAGGCCTATTCAATGACCCAAATGTTGGGCCAGGCGGTGGCACCCCCAGAATTGGCGGTAGAACTGCTTGTGAGTTGGAAAACTCAAAAAACCCAATCTTCAAGGCTGTCAAGCAGTGGTACCGCTTAGACACAGTCTCCCAGGTGGTAATACTACCATATTGGGTGGTAGTACTACTCAGTGTCAGGCTGCAAGCGGTGGTACCGCCTAGTGCAAGCGGTGGTACTACCCGTACACTGAAATCTTAGGGATTTGAATTTTAGGCTCCAAATTTGAATCGATTTAGGGCCTATAAATACCCCACTCTTTCCTGATTAGAATGGTAAGAATTGGGTAGAAAGGGGGAAAGAATCCGTGACAAAAAAGAGTTGAAAAAACTTAAAAAGTGTTGAGTGTTCCCCTCTACCTCTTAGAGTTTAGAGTTTAGAGTTCATTCTATAAGAGGTGTGAAACTTGTAAAGGTTTTCTCCTAAGCTTGTCAAAAGGAGAATAGAGTTATAAGAAGGAGTTTGATCTTCGCCTATTAAAGCAAGATCATTAGTGGATGTCGGTGGCCTCGACGGAAGAGAAATTGGTGGAGTGGATGTAGGTCATGGCGACCGAACCACGATAACTTGGTTTGCATTTACTTCTTGCAATTTACATTTTTTTTTTTATAAGTTCTTGCAATTTACATTTACTACAAAATGTCATTCTTTACTTGCTTTACATCCACTACACTCTTATGTATGCTTTCAAATTAACATCTTCTGAAACGTGTTTAATCGTAATGAGATTTTGAATCGACATAATTTTTACCGCTGCACTGATTCACCCCCTCCCCCCCCCTCCCCCTCCCTAGTGCCGAATCATTCCTAAAAGTTGGTATCAGAGCCACGTTTTTCTCATTTGATTTAACACCCAAGAGAAATGATTTTTTTTTACTTTTAAGAGGGTCACTCTCTCATTCGTCCTCCTATGTTCAATGGGACGGACTACATATATTGGAAAACTCGAATGAGAGTTTTCTTACTTTCGTTGAATCTCAATTTATGGAATATAATCGAATTTAGTTTTCAAAAGTCTTCTCTTCTGATGAATGATTGGAATGAGTTGGATAAGAAGACTTTTTCTTTAAATGCAAAGGTTATAAATATCTTATTTTGCACCTTAGATAAAAATAAATTCAATTGGGTTTCTACTTGTGAAACGACTTTCGATATTTAGCACACTTTCAAAATCACACACGAAGGCACTAGTAGAGTTAAATACTCTAAAATTAATTTTTTGATACATGATTTCGAGTTGTTTCATATGAAACCAAGCAAAACTATTGTTGACATATACACTCATTTTATGAATGTCGTCAATAGTTTAAAAGCACTTGGTAAAAGTTTTTCGAACTTTAAACTTGTTAATAAAGTTTTACATTCACTTTCTAAAAATTGGGATTATAAAGTAACGACAATACAAGAATCAAAGAACTTGAACCATTTTCCCATTGAAAAACTGATTGGGTCTTTAATGACCTATGAAATGAATTATATAGAACAAGAAAACTTGATAACAACCTTCCAAAGAACTGGAAGGATTTTACACTTAGAATAAAAGAAGACCACTCGAGCGAAAGCTCAAGTGATGGTGAACTTGAACTTCTCACTATAAAACTTAAAAAGTTCATGAAACAAGAATTAAAGAATAAAAATAAACTTAAAAAGAACATACGTACTTGCTATGAACGCAAGAAGAAGAAGCACTCTGGGACGAATCAAGCTCATCCGAAGACGAAGAGAAAACTAACAAAGGCGAGGTGGCAAACTATGCTTTAATGGCTTTCTACAATGAGGTAATCAATATCTCCTTAGTTTACTTTAAAATTACTTGATGTTCTTAATGAGTTATTTTTAATTTAGTTATATAAATTTCTTTTTGAAAATTTTATGTTTAATGATGTAATGAAAATGTTAAAAGTTTTAGGATCATGCTTATCTTTCTAATAATTTTAAAAACGATCATGACAATTGCATGTTTTATGATAATGCAATAAAATGTTAGATATAAATCTAATACTTGTATACCTAAAAATATTAATTGTATATATGTTTTTAAGAAGCAATAATATGTAATGAAACCATGCTTGATGTTTTAATTAAATAATGTAACGATGATTTGAGATCATGCTTAATGAGTTTATCTTTCAAAATTATGCATGATGATGGATTATTGATCTTTGCCATAATAAAAGTTCTTTTTTGTTTTAAACGATGATGCATATTTTTATTTGGCATAAAAAGATAAAGGCATATTTGTATGAAATCAAATCACTTAAATTAAAACAAAAAGGGAGAATGTATGTTTTCTTGAAAATACCTCTAAAGCTTTTCGATTTTTCAACAAGTGATTCTTAGTGATGAATCTATCTTAAGTAATCTCTTGAAAATGATCTTGATTTGACGATTTGAATTTAAATGAGCTTTATCTTGATTTTTTAAGATTTATAACTTGAGATTTCTTATACATGAATGGAGTTCTCATGTAAATCTAATTACATTACCTTCATTGAATTTTCCAAAAAGTGATTTTGATTATTTGAATTTGAATGAAAATTTTTCAACTGAATCATGAACTTTTGTTTTGATTTCTCTACTTGAGCTATCTTTTATGAGAATCAAAATATTTTCTATCTTCGATGATTTCTTCTTACCATTTACTAAATAAGAGACTTATGCAAATAAACTATAATCTTGATAATGGTATACAATGGTTTGAAATTATGTATGTTATATGTTGAACATTTGAATCCATATTTTGGTATCATGTATATCTAAGAAATATATATTTAATAAATTGAATGAGTTGAAAATGAATGATGATTTTTCTCTTGATTATAACTTGTGATATTTTTTATATATGAATCATCATCTTGATTTCTCGATATTCGATACATGAGATTTTTCTATGAATCAAGATTTTTCATACTATGATTCTTCTTGATATTCACCAAAAAGGATGTATTCAAATTAACCATGATATGCTACTTGATATTTTGATAATTATGACTTGAGTTTTGTTATGGTATTATTCCGCTTTTCTTCATTCTTATTTACAATGATAAAGGGGAGAAAAAAAATCACTAGCATTTCAAGAGATCGATAAATTTATTTATTTTATTTTGAATCTATTGCAAGTGATTTTGATGATCTTGAATATTTGAAGTTGAATGTTGGGTACCAACAATCATGAAGTGATAAATGCTTAAAGATTTTAATATCTTTGTATCATGTATGATATGCCCATAGTAATGATTGATTTATTTTTGGTATCATGCGTGAAGTAAGAATGAAATGAAATGTTTTAAAATTGTGCATGTTTTAATTTGAAACCATAATGATATACAACCATATTTTAAAAAAAAGGGGAGGGATTGATACTCTAACTTTGTTATAATTTGAAAATTGATGTAAAGAGAAAAGAATTACAACATTGTATTCTTCCTTCTTTTTGACAATGACAAAGGGGGAGAAAAATTACTGGCTCAAGATGCAAATTTTGGAAACTTGCATATTGCAAAAGAAGCAAACTTGCTAGCTTTCTCATCTTAAAAGAGAAGCAAAAAGTGCTATCTTGCAAATCTCAAAGACAAACTTGCAAAATTTGTAATCTTGCACATCGTTAAAATTTATGATGATTTGGTGATTATGCATGCTCTAAAATGATATAAAATTTACTAACTTGCATGTTGTAAAGTGATGAAAAATTATTGCTAGCTTGTATGTTGTAAAACTTACATATCTCTAAAATTTGTTGCTTGGATGATGCACTTCTCCTTTTTGTTGATGACAAAGGGGGAAGAAGTGTGATGATGTTATATATGATTTTTGCTTGAATTTTTAAATTCAAGAGTTCTATCAATATTGCATATTAATAGGGGGAGTTAAGGTTAACTCTATCATCAATTGGTTGTCATCATCAAAAAGAGGGAGATTGTTAAATCTCAGATTTTGATGATGAAACCAATTGATAGTGTTTATCTGATTTATATTTTAAGTGACGCAAGAAGCTTCGATCAAGGAGAGATAATTGAAGTAGGAAGAATCATGTTAGGCTAGAGTGGAACATGTTAGAAGATTGGACGTCGAGCCGAAGGATCGGTCAACGTGTCGGCAGAAGACTTCAGGCCGATAATTCGGGCATCGGGCCAAGTTGCTTGTAACTGTTCATTCTACTTTTGAAAGTCCTTGTTTTCTCTTTCTCTTTTTTCTCTTACACTCAAGGTGCTCGCTAAGTTGTTTGTAAAGCTTCCCTCTTCGTGAAACATCAAGACTTGTCTGTCATTCGTTTTCAATCTAATCAACTTTCTATTTTACAAGTCCTTCGACCTGTACGAGGTTGCAACAAGGCTGACCCTTTGCGGACACATATGTTGTAAGGGCATCTTATGACTTAGACAAACCTAGCTAAGTCCGAGGAGTTGGCGCAAGGGTGCTTCACGACTTAGGCAACTCCAGCTAAGTCCATGACTTTGCTGCAAGAGTGTCTCAGGACTTAAGCAATTTCAACTAATTCTATGACACCCTGACCAACACCAAGGGGCTATGATAGGGATAATCCTATCCCTTCCTAGCTTCTCAGCCACGTAAGCAAATACCTAAGCAAGACTCCAAGTCATCAGCTCCCCGCAAGAGACCATGTGATCCGGCCTAAGTTCAAGAAGTGGGCACACCAAGACCCGCTCTATATTAATGGTTGACTGCATGACCCAACCTCACTTGTCCTTCCAACCAGATAGAAGAAGAGAAGGTCGTACTCGACCTGAACAAAAGAAGGGAGCCTGACCACAAGCATGGCCCTGACAATCCTCTTGATGTAGCCCACAAGCAAGCAAGCTAGCCACATTGACACCTTCACCCCACTAGATAAGGGGGGGCCAAAATGGAGACTTGACATCCCCCACCAAGCGCTCAGTCGGGAAGCCCCTGGCGTAGACTTGTTGTGTAGGACTATCAACAACCAAGAGATGACATCACTGTTACGAGATAACCCCACAACAAAGGAGAGCCCGATTCCTCTACTAGGTCTTTCCATTTCAAGGCTAGATCACCCCTTGCGAATCATCCTCCTAACGAACCTCCCTCGTCGGTCTGCTACATCAGTGAAGAGGAAATAATAGAATAAGCCTGCACCTTCAATAGTGAACCTATCAGGTCGATTCACCAATCGATGATATTCGTGACACTATCACCATTGATCCAATTATTTATAATATAGAAACAAATGATTTATTATTTACTTGTATTCCAATTTTAAAAACCTAAAAATTAGGGTTTATTATTATGTTTAAAAATAAACAATAAACCATAGCATCCTAATTATTTGGTGTTGGTCATATTAAAATTTATAAATATATAAATATATTTGAAATTTTTAATAAAAGAGTTTTTAAGCTCTCTCTCTCTCTCTCTCTCTCTCTCTCTCTCTCTCTCTCTCTCTCTCTCTGTTTTTCATATCAGTAATAACAGAAATGTAAAGATACAAATTTTTTTGGGTCCGAGTGTTTCCAAATAACACCGTGATCCGAATCCGGAATAAGGGAGAAATAAACACCGTTAACTCGACGTTATGATTTTTATTCTCTCACTGGTTGGTCCCCGCACTGCCAGAATTAACATACCGCCCTCGAATCTCCTTTTATTTACTACATGAGGCGTCCAGACGCGTTGCGGTAAGCTAACTGATGCAACGCCCCGCACCTTCCGACGTGGCCGAAATCGATCGCGGCGGATGCGCAGGGGAAGCGTCAGCTCGCGGCTATTGATCTCGTCCACGTGTACCTCCACGTGAGGCCATCTCCCGTCCGACTTGGCCTCGACGCCTGTTGCCCACCTCCATTTGCTCCACGTCACCCGGCGACCCGACCCTAATATCTCTCTCCTTCGACGCCTCCAGTTCCGATGATATCTCGTCTCAAACCCAAACCCCCCATCCCCCACGCACCATCCCCGACCCCCCGAGCACCCCCGCGACCCGCCTCGGCGCACCCCCCCCCCCGCCCCCCCCCGCCGCGGTCCGAGCCGTAGTCCATGGCGCTTCCCGCTGGCCAAGACCAAGAAGGAGCTCCTCCTCGCCGACCTGAGATTTAGATTCCCCAAATCGGATCCTCCTCCTCCCGGAAATTTTCTTGTCCTTTATTTTTTTGGATCTTTACAGGGAGTTCGTAGTTGGTCGGATCTCCGGGAACGGGTTCCTGAGATTTCACACTTTTATCGGTGGCGGAGGGACTCGAAATCTGATACGTTTTCCCTGTTCTTGATGGTGTTAATCAAGGTTGTTGGGAGTTCCTCTTGGTCTGGAAATCTATTTGGCGTTTTGTTGGATTCTTTTGTTGGCTCTTTGCTCTTTGTGGTTCTCGATTAGCTCTTTGGGCTTTTCGTTAGTATCGCTGTTGATCGTCATGTAAGGCCGCAAATCGGCGGATTACTCTTTCATTTTGATGATTGTCTTTGTTTTGAAGTCTGATTCGAAGGCGATATCGTGTTTTACTCGAAATAGCTGTTTTATCTTTTGTTGGTCTGAGAATGGTTTCAATTTGCAGTGCTTCGAGTTCATCGCCATCTTTTATTGTGGTTTCAGAAATAGGTGGTGTTGATCGGGGTTTACGTTCTATGCTCGTTAAGAAGGGAACGAGATGTGTGCATTTAGTTGTTATTGATGGTAGGTGCCCATCAGGTGAGCCCCGATGGGGGTAGGAATAAGGGGCTGGCGAGCAGTAGCCATCGGGATCAGAACGAGTACAAAGAGGTAGCGGATGCCGCTGCCGAGGAACGTCAAGGGCTCTCAGAGGAAGATGAGTCCAAGATCAATGAGGCAGTGGGAGGGTTGAACCATAACCAGATAGGGGATGCTGTGCCACCGGAACAACAGTCTGGTGGGCTCCAGAAGCAGCAGCAGCAACAGTCGCCAGGGCCAATCATCCGCTGGGAGAGGTTCCTTCCCGTCAGAACGCTCAAGATTTTGCTGGTGGAGTATGATGATTCGACGCGTCAAGTTGTCAGTGCGTTACTCCGCAACTGCAGTTATGAAGGTAAACATTCAATCTCCTGGTGATTCTGCTTTAGTTCTAACTCAATTCTATTGTAAGTGCTGAACTTAGTGTGCTAAAAAAAGGCAACAACTGTCATCTTCATATCTTCTAAATATAATAGATTTTCCATTCTAGGTGGGCTAGACATTTGTTTTGTTGTTCTGACTTCTGATTTTGATAAATATTCTACATTTTCCTTATAGGTCGGGTAAACTGTAGTTGATTTTCTGTTATACACAATAAATATGTGATTTAGATGGACATATCTATTGAGTTGCTTTATTTGCTTTATTTCAGCTTCTTCAACCAAATGGAGGGATGAGGGAACTCCCTTTCCTTTAAAGGGAAAATGTTTCTGTGCTCATATGGTCTTACTGAACTTTGCTTGCAATATTTAGGCAATGACCAAGAGATTTTCATTTCAATTGTTCACTTCCTTTTACTTGTGATGAGTTTTTACTTTGCATGCCCATTAATTGTTTGTTTTTAATGGGATCGATCATCGAAATATAGGAGATTGAAGATCACAGTGGTCATCACAGTGGTCATAGAAAAAAGAATTCACCGGTCTAAATGTTGTAAGCCTATGATGGAATTTGATACTTAATTGTAGATAACAACAGTAAAGGTCCTTATAAGATCTGGGGATTATTAAACATACAACATGTGTTACATGCTCAAACAAGATACCTAACAAATGCATACTGGTGATATCCTTTAAAGAACTATGGATTATTATCAAGTGCACATGGTTATTATGTTCCTTTTATCAAATATCATTTTGTTTTACTTGTGGGAGTCTATCCACCCATTAACATAATCATGGTTGAATTGCTCCCTAGTTGTAAATACAATTACATATGGGCTCTGTGCTGGCTCAAACCAAGGTACTTAAGTCTGAAAATTAGAGCTTGGATCATTTCAGTCATGGCATAGGCTGATCCACATCAAGGCAAAGCCTAACTCGATTCCCAAGTTTGAAGTGCAGGCAAAGAAATGGATTGTGTATGTATGGGAATAAACAACATTAGTATATTTAATGCCATGATTTAAATGACTCTTTTCAGGAAGAAAATAATATGGGATACTTCTTGATATCTATAGGTTAATGTTAAGACTGAACCTAGCGTTTGAGGCTTCTATCATTATGGGGTTTGAATATTTATAGGTTAATCTGCATTTATGAATTTATAGATTGTAAGCTTTTCTTATGGCAAGTAGAATGAACAGTTGTCTTACTTGCCCTGAATATTCCAGTGCATAGAAGTTTATAGATTGTTCTTTTGTGTTTCATTACATGGAATCTCTTTTGCAACACCTTTTCTCCATCTATAATTGTTTTGAGTATGAAATTATTTCATATTGTCCACTTTTTGTTGTTTTAAAATTCATGTCATACACTATCATTTATAATATGTTATTTTATTTTTATGTTGGGTTAAGGTCCATTTTAGCCCATGTGGTTTTGGCTATAGATCACTTAAGCCTTTATGGTTTACTCATGTAAAAAAAAAACCCTTACATTTTTAAAAATGTAGCATATAAGTTCCCCTCGTCAAGTTTGAGTTAACAAACATTAGAGTATACTTACGTGGCATGCTGACATACAATAAATCATTAATATAATGACACATGTAATTTATGTTTAGAAAAGGGTTAAGGTCCATTTTAGCCCCTGTGGTTTTGGTCATGGACCACTTAAGCCCTTATGGTTTATTCGTGTCTAAAATAACCCTTATATTTTAAATAACGTAGCATATAAGCCCCTTCCGTCAAGTCTGAGTTAACTGATGTCCACCATCAATGGTAGGAGGAGGCGCCATGGAAGCGACCACTAGCAGTAGCACCGAGCCTCTCTTGTCTAATAGGGCGTCGTACGCACGTAGCCTCTCCCGTACTGATGACGAGCTCATGAGCTTTCGGTTCTGCCTCAGGTGGATGTGCGTCGACCAGCCCGATGCTAGGCACACAGTGCTCTCCTGGTCCCTCTTCCCCCTCTTAGGTGTTTTTGTCCCTACCGCTTCCCACTTCGTCCTCTCCTGTGCCCTCACCCGTTGCGCCTACAACGTGATGGTCCAACTCTCCCTCACCTCCACCTCCACCTCCGGCCTCTCTTACCTTTATCTCTTCACCTTCGTCCATCGCCATGGTGTCACGGACTTAGCTGGTTTTGCTTAAGTCGTACGGCACCCTTGCGTGTCCGTCCGCAAAGGTCAGCCTCCCCGAAGCCTCCCATGGTCCCTTGGGACCCACGAAAGAGAAAACGGGTTAGAGAAAATGCCTCACTCGGGATCCACAAGTAAACATTCCAGGAAACACTTCATAGACAATGCAAATTACAAACAGACTTTGCAAGCTCTGAACAGTTGCACAACAAAGGGTTAAAATGGTCCATTATAGACCGAAAATCTCTCACAAGTGTCCACATGACACAACCTTTATTTACAAGCCTAAAGCTGCCACCAAACCCAACTAAAATGGGACTATTAAGCCTTCGGTCGTCCCTCTACATGCTGTGCAAAGCATGAACATATCGAAAGACACGGACATACATAAGCATTACATCAAACATCCTGTTTCAAAGTTTGTCCGTGACATTCTCCCCCACTTATTCCTTCGACGTCCTCGTCGAGGCCTTTGTGAACACTACAACTCATCGCCTTTGCTGAGTCTTCAATCTTCTGCTCTAGCGGCAATGCACCTCTTGGCTTCCAGCTGCTCTCCGCTGTTGTTTTTTTTTAGTAGTCGAACCTTTGATCCGCCATGCTACTTCAACTCACCAATGACTCTGACTCTAGTGTGGGGTTGGCTGAGTTATGTTGATCCTTGTTGATTCCTGCGAATCCTCCAGATAAAGGAAAAAGACCATCCTTACTATGCGTCAGTCTCTCAAATGGCTCATGCTGCTTGAACTGGGCTGATGCTTGTTGGAGCTTTAACGAGCATCGCCTCGCAAACTTTCGAAGTTTTTGGTCATTCCTCTACAAAATTTGCTCATCGACTCTTCTTTCACTTAGTTGTCACTTCCAAGTAGATTCGCATCACTTCCGCTTTCGATTGGCATTCTGTTGGGAAATGAGGCGGATACTCTACTCTCAGTAGCACTGATCACCAATGGTGAGGATTTGACAACTATTGTCTTTTAATATCTTCGAAGGGTCTTTGAACCTATGCAGAGCTCCTCTGCTGGATAGATAAGAGAATTAGGGTACTCGGTTTCGCCCATTCTCTTAAGGGTTAAGAAGGCAAAGGTTACTTGACTTCGCCCGCCTCCTCGAGGTTGTACTCCATGCATCGAGTTGGTTACTGGCCTTCGCCTGCTCTTTGCTCATACTTCTGAAGTACTTGAAGTGTTTGCACTCCTTGCGTTGAGTTAGTTACTGTGATTCACCTTCTCAATGCCATCGAACTTCTGGAATGCAGGAAGTTTTCACCCCAACTTGGAGTAATTCTCTAATAGATTTGGTCGCCTCTGGGATTGTACCGTCTTCTCCATCAACCCTGCCGCCTACTTTACTGAGTAGCAAAGGTACAGCACCACGTACTGCCTACTTCGTTCCTTGGTCGTGCACTCTTACCTGACCCGAAGTCCTTCACTTTTGGCTATCTTGATGAGATGCTCGTTGACACCGGCCTTACGAAGTTCCTTGGCCTCTGCCCTTCAGCCTTGTCTCGGTACTTGGAGTTTGCCTCTGCATGCTCCACCTCCTCGGCCCCTTTCACGACCAAGCGCTCTCCCTCCATGAGAGCAAGGGATCAATGACTATCACGGAAGTCCCGCCTCTGCGGTACCATGGCGCTACCATGCCCATGGCCCTATTATCCGTCACCTCGCATCTACATCCCTTTTCTTCACGATCAGTAGATATGTCTCTGTGGCACTCCTCCGAGTTCGCCTCCATTCTAACTGATGCTTGATTTTGGGTAGCTAAGTCCCTTTGGACTCGTCGTCGCTTCCTCGCCCCTTTTGACCCCTTGCTTCAACACCTCTGTGTTCTCCAAGTAGCACCTTTTGGTCGATGGAAAGACAAACTACAACTCCCATGCATGGCCTCTGCCATTACGTTGTAGGATTTGCACTAATTCTGTTCTCCTTAGCTTCCTTGGTAGCAACGTTCGCTTATTCGATCTTGTCCTCTGACTTGCCGGGCTCCCTTAAGCAAATATGGGCTCTGGAGCAGTCCAACTCTCTAGCTGCTTCGATTATACCTCTACATGATCAAGCCCTTCCCATGGGACTCACTGGTACTTGCATTCGAACTTTTCCCTTGGTGGAACACAGCTCCTATATGCTGATGACCAAGGCTTTCATTCGATGCAAAATTCGATACACGCACAGATGCCCCGCCTCTGCGGTACTATGACCTTCACTCCTTGAATCCATAGTCCTTCTTGCCGTCGTGTTGTTCACCGAAGTGGAGCTTCCAGTAGCTCTCGATCATACCTCCGTATAATCTAGTCCCTCACGGGACTCATTCATGTGTATCACATTGCCACGAACTGTTCCACCACGATCCGCTGCACCATGTCGCCTCCTGGTGACATCTTCATTGCATTCTGATCCTTGTGGGATGAATTCGAATTGTGATCCCTCCATGTGTGGCCTCTGCCAATACATCACAGGGTCTCTTCCACCTTTGATTTTGTTCGCTCATTTGGCAATCGACCTTCATCCACCCACTCTTGGGTTACACCTAGATGAAGTATCGCTCTAGGACAGTCCATTGCCTAGTAGCTCCCGAAGTCCCTCGACTTCACTGCAATTAGTGCACCATTGCCTGGATCCTGGGCCTCTGCCCCTACCAGCATAATCTTCGCTGCACACCGCTTCCTTCATGGCAACTTGAATGACAACACTGTGGCATATTCTTCAAGAGTACCCGCCTCCACGTCCTCTTGCCCCGTGCTAAGGCCTTCTGAACCCAACTTCGCCTCCGTAAGTTGAGTCGCCTTAGTTCCTCCATCAAATGCTTCTCCGAGATAAGGTGCATGTGCCTAGAAGCTCCCTTCGTCTTTAGCACCATGCACCATGCAAGATGAGTCCGCTCCATCAGAATGAAGGACCCATGGAACAACATGATTCTGCTCTTGCCTCTGCAAGAGTTCATGTCCTTGACCTCTGTCCAAGGAAAGCATTGTGCCTCCGCTCCATGTTCCATCGTCTATGCTGGCTCCCTTCATGCGGCTTGGGTACTTCACCAAGTTACACCCAAGTTGCTCCGCTCCTCGTTTTGCATTGAGTTGATGGTGGCCCTCGCGCCCACCATTCCACAGGTCAACCCTCCCTTAAGTCCGATCTCCATATCGACTCCAAGTGTGCCTTCATTTGTGTTGCTTTGGGTCGCTCACCTACTTGATCTCGCAATGCATCCACCAATGCATTCTCTCGAGCGAGATCATGCGACGACTCCTCGCCGCTTGCTCAGTCCATTGAGCTTCGTGGAGTTGTTGTTTGTTGAGGTACTCCTCCTCAATATGTGAGGTCCGTCCCACATAATTCTCCCTCTGGAGAGCCGGGACTTATCCCTCCTGGATAACTGTCCCGTTGGAGCAATATCTCTCTTCGTTTTAGAGACCACCATCCCTTTGAACTACTCTGATTTGCTGAACAAACTATGCATTGTTCTGCCTCCTGCAAACGCACTTGCTAGATTGCGACTCCACGTCAATACAGCCCCCGTTGCACCACTCAAGGCCTAGCAACATGATGAAGTCGTTGCACACTTCAGCCTCCTACGGACGTATCCTTCACATGCCGAAGAGAAAGTTTTAATACTCCATGGCGCCGAGTTTCGATCGCCTTGGGATAGCCGCGAACATTCCATCGTCCGCATACAAGCCCATGTATGAGTACCGAATTCTTTGAGTTAGCAATTCCCCTCACCTCTGTGAGCTTTGCACAACTCTTTCGGTCGCTGAGCAACTCATTCCACCTTGTATGATCTGATCCTTTACCAAGCGCCTCGCTTGCCTTCAGCACCATCAAGTATAGTTGTCAACGTTGAGCCGTAGCTCAAACTCAGCCATCCCAACTTTTGTGTGCTTCGCATTCTTCCAAGCTTGCCTGTTCTCGTGGCGCCTCTCGCGCGAAGGGTTGGTCATTCCTTTGAATGTCAATCTCAGATGCTCGCTCCTCCGAACGACTCCTTTTCCCTACATCTCCATGCTCGTTTTCTCCCAAATGGTCGTGCGTGTGCTGACTGCCCTCAACGCAGCCCCGCTAGGTCCCCCACGTTTGCATGCTAAGTGTTTCTATGAGTGCTTGTCCCACTCCGATACCATCTGTCACGGACTTAGTTGGTTTTGCTTAAGTCGTGCGGCACCCTTGCGTGTCCGTCCGCAAAGGTCAGCCTCCCCGAAACCTCCCATGGTCCCTTAGGACCCATAAAAGAGAAAACAGGTTAGAGAAAATGCCTCACTCGGGATCCACAAGCAAACATTCCAGGAAACACTTTATAGATAATGCAAATTACAAACAGAATTTATAAGCTCTGAACAGTTGCACAACAAAGGGTCAAAATGGTCCATTACAGACCGAAAATCTCTCACAAGTGTCCACATGACACAACCTTTATTTACAAGCTTAAAGCTGCCACCAAACCTAACTAAAATGATACTATTAAGCCTTCGGCCGTCCCTCTACATGCTGTGCAAAGCATGAACATATCGAAAGATACGGACATACATAAGCATTACATCAAACATCCTGTTTCGAAGTTTGTCCGTGATAATAGGTTCCGTCGCTTCCTCTTCCTTGACAAAATGGATATTAACCTTTTTTTAAACTTAAATTATACATGTCATTATATTAAGGGTTAAGGTCCATTTTAGCCTATGTGGTTTTGGCCATGGATCTCTTAAGCCCTTATGGTTTACTTGTATCTAAAATAACTCTTATATTTTTAAAAACGTAGCATATAAGCCTCTCCCGTCAAGTTTGAGTTAACAAACGTTATAGTTTGCTTATGTGGCATGTTGACTCACAATAAACACATTAATATAATGACATGTGTAATTTAGAGTTAAGGTCCATTTTAGCTCCTATTGTTTTGGCCATGGACCTCTTAAGCCCTTATGGTTTACTCGTGCCTAAAATAACTCATATATTTTAAAAAACATAGCATATAAGCCCCTCTCGTCAAGTCTGAGTTAAAAGACGTTAAAGTCTGTTTACGTGGTATACTGACTCACAATAAATCATTAATATAATGACACGTGTAATTTAAGTTTAAAAAAAACTGAGACATCCATCAATGGCTAAAGGAGGCGTCGTTGTGGAATCGATCACCAATAGCAACATCGAGTTGTTGCCTAGCAGGTCATCGTCAGTGCGGGAGAGGCTGTGTGCGTATAATGCCCTACTAGGTAGCAGTGGCTCGGTGTTGTTGTTGGTGGTCACTTCCACAACGACGCCTCCTCCTGCCATTGATGGAGGTCTTAGTTTTTCATTTAACTGAAATTGTATGTCTCATTATATTAATGATTTATTGTGAGTCAGCATGCCACGCAAGTAGACTTTAATGTCTGTTAACTCAAACTTGACGGGAGAGGCTTATATGTTACGTTTTTGAAAATATAGGGACTATTTTAGACACGAGTAAACCATAAGGGCTTAAGAGGTCTATGACAAAAACTACAGGGGCTAAAATGAACCTTAATCCTAAATTACACATGTCATTATATTAATAGTTTATTGTGAGTCAACATGCCACGTAAGCAGACTTTAACATCTATTAACTCTGACTTGACGGGAGGAGCTTATATATTATGTTTTTGAAAATGTACGAGTTATTTTAGACATGAATAAACTATAAGGGCTTAAGAGGTCCACAACCAAAACCATAGGGGCTAAAATAGACCGTAACCCTTATATTAATGGTTTCTTGTGAGTCAGTATGCCGCGTAAGTAGACTCTAACATCTGTTAACTCAGACTTGACGGGAGGGACTTATATGTTACGTTTTTTAAAATGTAGTAGTTATTTTAGACACGAGTAAACCATAAAGGCTTAAGTGGTTCATGACCAAAACCACAGGGGCTAGAATAGACCTTAACAATTTTTTAAACTTAAATTACATATGTCATTATATTAATGGTTTATTGTGAGTCGGCATGCCATATAACCAGACTTTAACGTTTGTTACCTCAGACTTGACGGGAGGGGCTTATATGCTACGTTTTTTAAAATGTAAAGGTTATTTTAGACATGAGTAAACCATAAGTGCTTAAATGGTCCATGGCCAAAACCACAAGGGCTAAAATGGACCTTAACCCTTTTGTATTTATAAATGAATTTTTCCAGAATATGAAATTAGCTCCTATTGTCAACTTCAAGGATTTTAATTTCAAATGATAGCGCCCGTACTGGGCGGTATCAGCCTGGTTGCGGTGAGGGAAGAATAAATGTCGAGGGAGAAGAGAGAGAAGGCGTTTGAAGAAGAGGGAGAATCAGGAGAACCTTGACGCTTTCTGATCCAGTGCTGCCCTCCCTCGATGATCCCGATCCAGAAGGTACTAGAGATGCGGCGGCTCAGCATCTTCAGCTTCTTCTTCGCCGCGTTCTTCGTCGAAGGCTGAAGATGCTTGCGACCTTTGTCGCATTCTTCGCCGAAGGCCGAAGGCGTCTGTAGCCTTCGATGCCTTCGTCGAACGCCGTAGATGTAGAGAAGATTAATCTTCTTCTCGTTTGACACGACGAGGAGAAGAAAAGGAGGCGATGTCACCGAGGCAGCATACGCCTCCTTTTTTTTAATTATATTATATTATATATATATACGTACCGAGCGATATACCCTAGCGTACCGCTCGGTACACCTATACCCATACCGTACTGTACCGAGCAAAGCTCGAAACACCGGTACGATACGAAATTACGAACCTTGGTTAACTTTGTGTTAACTTTTTTTTAAAATTCTTTCGAAGGACACCAAAGCAGTACAGGTCTAGTATTGTCAGTTCAATGAGGTGTCAGAACTAATATTGGACCAAGGTTTTAAACTTTGGTACCCACAAGGGTTTCCATTGTTTTCCATGACCAATTGAGCTTATGTTTCCTTTTTGACTCCTGACATGGTTCACTTGTTTTATCTAGACCCAAAGAATTCTGAGCTATTTAGTTTGCAGAGTATGCAGATTAAACCATGAATGGGACCATCTTGGTGTCATGGTGCTTGTTTGTTTTGTCCTTGACTTCTCTAGATGTTATATTTTTATGGTAATATTTCTGGGAGATGGTGTTTGTATTTAGACTCCTTAATGCTCTTCTTTCCCATGGTAATTATTAGTTTTACTTTCTTATATCCTACAATAAGGTTTGCCTTCATTTATTCCAACTGGTTCTTAATTTAAAAATAACCAGTTAAATTTGTATAAGTATAATACCAGCTTTGTTTTTAGTTTTAAACTATATTCTTAGTATCACATTTTCTTTTTAATTATGGACCAATAAACCTTGACACTCCTGAGCTCCATGAGTGTTTATAGATCAGAAGCAACTATTGCAGACCTGACCTTGTCATAAAATGCAAGGTCCGAGGCCCAAAGTTCTATTTTCTAGACACATGGTGGATGGTAATGGTTCATTTTCCTGACCTGATGGTATTCCTACTAATTAGATAGGATAAAGGTCTCTCTAGATTTGCAAGGAAAAATGAAAATCAATATTATATTTAATGGCAATGATACCCCTGAAAATTTTCTCAAGGAGTCTTTATTATCAGCTTGATGTATCCATATGAGATTCTAATAAAGACCTACAATTATGACTATTTCATGATCTAACTTGGTTCTACACCCATCCAAGAACAACTAAGTTTTATATTTCAAGAAACATGTGCCACGCCTATAGTATTATCAGGTATTGGTTTACTCAGTAATAAAAAAAACTTTATGGCTTGCTAAATTTGTCTTTGGTACACATTTTCTTGAACTAAAGCTACTTTATTTTCTTAGCAGTGAGTTCAATATAAATAATCAGGTGGTAATTGATTTATTTACTTTTTCATTCTTGACAGTTACTGCTGTTGCAAATGGTCTACAGGCATGGAAAATATTGGGGGATCTAACTAATCATATTGACCTTGTCTTGACTGAGGTAGTCATGCCTGGTTTAACAGGCATCGGTCTTCTAAGCAAGATCATGAACCATAAAACCTGCAAGAATATTCCTGTGATCAGTGAGTATTCTTCTTTTATTTCATTATTAAAATATCAATTTCTTAAAGTGTTTATCAATTATTCGTATGTGATACTTTTAACTGCTTCACTTTTTGAGCTTTGTGTGCAGTGATGTCATCAAATGATTCCATGGGTACTGTCTTTAAGTGTCTATCGAAAGGTGCAGTTGACTTTTTGCTGAAGCCTATCCGGAAGAATGAGCTTAAAAACCTTTGGCAGCATGTCTGGAGAAGATGCCACAGTGTAATTTATCTTGTTCACTGATAATTTCAAGCTCTTTATGTTATGGTGTCTGTCAAAAGTCATAGTCATCTATATCATTGTCATAAGTATCTTCAATTTTTGATGGGTCAAGGCACTTTGATACTGGTTTTGTCACAATGAGACCTTTTGTCCTCTATCCGTTGGTTGATTGTTTTAGTAAATTATCCTCCCCCCTTGTGTTTGTTTCTGATTGCACCAACTTGCTTTATCTCAGTCCAGCAGTAGCGGAAGTGAGAGTGGAATCCAAACCCAGAAATCAGTCAAGTCAAAGAGCTCTGATGACTCTGACAATAATAGTGGCAGCAATGATGATGACAATGGGAGTGTAGGCTTTAATGCAAGAGATGGCAGTGACAATGGTAGTGGAACTCAGGTAAACTTTCTTCTAACATGTTTTACTTGTCATCTTCTTATCTTTCATTATGGGAGCACAAAAATAAGATATTTATATGATAACTAATAAATGTTGGCTGCATCTAATTTTCTGCGCTGGAGCTTCAATGCTTTCTGGAACATACGATTTGTTTCTAAATGCCTCTTTCTTTACAGATTTCTGAAGTTGTCTTATGGTTCTAAATTCTAATGCCATGATCAACTTTATGGGCAACATGTGGAAGAACATCAACTTGTTCCTTTTTGTTTTTATTTGTAAAACCTGTGTGCATCCTAATCTACTTATTGACACTACTTAATGACACTAATTTCATCACATAATTTGATTTAGTATGCACTAAAAAGAACCTACTTTATAATAAGTTGCATAGATCAGAAATGTTTTGTGAACAAATTATGGGAAGATTTGTTTGTCTTACTGTTGTCACTTCTAATGATGCATTTATGATAATAATGACCCTCTAATATCTGAACTTGCTTACAGCTAGCATCCCAATCTAAAATTACTTTGTTTCTAACCTTTTTGAACTATTTAGACGAATGATAGTACAGAATTGATTTGTGCATTGAGATTATAAAGTCCACTAGAATTGCATCACAAGAATAAGCTGAATGTAAAAAGGAAATAACAATTGTGAAAGAGCAATCACTGAATCTACTGAGATCTTCAGTTGGGAGGATGACTCCACTTAAGCTAGTTACTATTGACCAATGAACTCGATGTCAGAACATTTTGTTGTATAAAACTGAGTCTCTTTTAGTACCAAACACTCCCTTACATATGATTCATGTCTATACCACATTTCATGAATCATGAATCATTTTCTCATCTTCTGTGCATCTTGTAGATATCTTCTGATATATTCAACTCTTGCTTCAGGCTCTTATTGGAGTATAGAATTTTTTCATGTACATTTGCCCTCCCTTAGTCATACAGCTTTGTGGTACCTCTAAGCATCATTTGATTGTGATGATCACAAAGCTTAGAATTGTCTGAAGTTATTTATGGTATATGTCTTACTTATAGATATCATTACAATGTGTTGGTATCTGACATGTATATGTGGGCCATACTGTTATTTTCTCTTCTCTTTCATGATATTCTTAAGAAAAACCAAGAAGAGAGCGATTAATTTACTAGACCCTGGACCAACTGAAAAGATAGAGAGGTGTGCCTATTTCTTTTTCACATGACAAACCTTGATGGCTCATAAGCTATGTGAAGTTGGATTGATCAATAATGGGAAATTTTCATACATTTTTCCTCCAAACATTGAATTTATCCCTCCAAACTTTAAAATATCATAGATTTCCTGCAAAATTATATATTATAACAAATCAAATATATCCCTTCCAAGGGCTACCTTTAGTGGGTATTGGCTAAAAGTTGGTTAAATGGTATGGCACTATGGCTAAAGCTCTAATTGGGGTGAGAGGATGAGTCAAATATAAGAAATGCTCATTTCACCTCTAACTTACTGATGCAATGAACCTATCTCTTACCCTCTCAGCTTTACCTATCTGAATCATGTCCAAATTTGATTTCAATTGTCCAAATCCTTCCCTTTCTCAATCCCCCATTATCTAGTCTCTCTTTTACATGTGTAAATCATCTTATGAGAGAGAGAGAGAGAGAGAGAGAGAGAGATTTGTGATATTATGAATGGAAGGAGAGAGATGCTTCATATTTATAATGAATGGATCAGACTGTTCCAGAGCCATTTATCAAGGGTGCATTAAGAAGTAATCCTCATGACCATTAATGTTCTGGGAGCGTATCTGAAAAAGCAAACAAGAACTTGTTCCTAACAATCAAAGAAAACAGTAGGCCAATGATGGATAATTAGTGGGACATATTTGATAAACTTACTCTTTTGCAGATGTAGAAAATTTTGGAGTTCAAAGGAATAAATAAGATATTTCGGTATTCTGAAGGATATGTATGAAATATTACCACAGTTCAGCAATTTGAGAAGAACAGAATGCCTTTTGTTGCCTTTCTTTTGCAACATCCTCGCATTACCTATAAGGCTTCCATACACAATGAGTGCTAGAAAAGATTCTAATTTGACACGCAGAGTTCCTGGACAAAGCGTGCTGCAGAGGTTGACAGCTCCCAGCCTATATCTTCTTCAGATAGGTTAGCTGATCCGCCTGATAGTACTTGTGCACAAGTAATTCATGCGACACCCAAAACCTTTTGTAAAGATCTGCTGCCTACATCTGCCAACAGAGAAAACCAGGGTAAGCTAATATTACTTCAAAAACAACTAACTTGTCACATATTTCCAGTGTTCTTGTAAAACTTTGGTCTGTCCTCTAGATGATTGCATGGGCAAAGACTTGGAGATTGGAGTCTGCAGGGCTCCAGAAATGCAAAATGAAACTAATCCTAGCGAGCAGCATTGTACCAAACAAACAGACACAATAGTGGATAAATTGTCCGCAAAGGACCCCAAGAATGAGGGCCTTCTAAGCACTCTTCGCAACAATCTGTTTGATGATTCAAGTGCTCAAGCTGCTAACCTGACTGGTGCAATTGATAATAGCTCTGATACTCAAGTGGCGACCGGAGCTATTCAGACTCTCAGTGGCTTCTCCAAGATCTCAGAAGGCCAAAATAAGATTAACTACACCTCAAAAGATTTGCTGCCCCTTAAGCTGAGTTTAAAGAGGTTGAGATCAATTGGTGAGAGTGGAACTGCCACTCAAGATGACCGAAATGTTGTAAGACGTTCAGATTTGTCTGCATTTTCAAGGTGCAGCAAACAAACAATTTAAAAATATATTGTTCATTATATAGGTCAGAAAGATAGAAGTTCTAACTGCTCTTATACATGCAAGGTATCACACATCTGCTGCTTCTAATCAAGCCCCCATCGGAGGTGGAGGAAGCTTCTCCCCACTTGACAATAGCTCAGAAGCAATTAAGACAGTATCTACAAACAATTTTATCTCTGGTTCCAATGTGGCTTTCCTGAAGCAAGGCTCCAATGGCAGTAGTAACAACAATGACATGGGATCCTACACCAAGAATGTTTTCACAAAACCAGCATCATACAAAGATAAAGCAGCATCTTCATTATTAGTCAAGTGTGCACAGACCTCAGCTTTTCATCCGGTGCAGTATCGAGCCTCAGAAAGCCAGGAGCCTGTGCAGGAGAATGTGGAAAATGTGACAACAGCTTCAGCCACAGGACATTTGAGGGATATCCAGCATCAAGTCCCGGCACAACATCATCATCATCACCACTATCATCACCATCACCACCATGTTCACAATGTGCAGCAGCACAAACCACAGCTGCCACAAAATCGCAGCGACTTGTCACTAAAGAACAATGCAGGAGCTGCACCACAATGTGGGTCATCCAGTGTGTTTAATGGGCCAGTTGAGTGTGATGCTGCAAATTATAGCATAAATGGAAGCCACTCAGGCAGTAATCATGGAAGCAATGGAAATAATGGAAGTAGTACTTCTATCCAAACTGGAGGATTGAACATGGAGAGTGCTAATGGTATTGCAGAACAGAATGGCCCTGGAAGTGGAAATGGAAGTGGGAGTGGCAGCGGTAGTGGAATAGATCAGAACCGACTAGCTCAAAGAGAGGCTGCCTTGAAGAAGTTTCGGCAAAAAAGGAAAGAAAGGAACTATGGAAAGAAGGTAGCTCTATCTTTGCTCTGATGTTTTAAATTGATTTTATTTTGAGAGCATGCACATTTATTTGAACAGTGAAGCATATGCACCCAGTGCACCTCCAATTTGAATTATCTTTGGCAAACTAAAGTTGTGCCTTTGAGATAAAATTGATTGGTGCACAATCTTTAGCTCAGTACATCATCATGTTGAAACCAAGGTTTTTAATCTCATATCGTACTGACATATTGAGTTTTGCTCGGTATGGTATGGTGCCAGTGTACCATGCGGTATACTAGGGTGTATCGAGTAGTATGCCTAAAATATGTATAAAACCCCTTCGAAAATACCTGAAAAATAGAAAAAAGTTAGGATAAGGTTTTTAAGTTAGAAATAAATATACATTTAGTATAGTTTTAACAAAACTAATGTAAATTAGGCAAGAATAGTGCCACATATCTTTTTCGAGCTTTGAGGAGTTGCCTTGTGCAAGGTTCGCAATTTCAGTTTGTTTTGGATCATCCTTCCATTAATATTGAATTATCTACAGAAAAACTATTTGAATTGTTAGATTATTTTGTATGCAATTTAAATTTTAAGATTCAAATAAATTAAGTAATCATATGTGTAGATATACCTGATTCTACTACCAAAACGAACGATGGGCCTCCACGGGTGGTGGATCGGGATCATCGATCCTATATATCTGTATATTAATATGATATGTTTGTCAGACCTAATCCTGAAATTAATCCCACGACATAGTGTATTGATATACCATATGTCATTTGCGCATTAATGTGGTAATGGTCATAGGTTGATCATCGTGAATCACATGTGTCCGAGGCGGCTCCTGAGGCATGTATTGGTGAATGTCAGAACTTCTACTTTCGCTACTGATCTGTTGCTTCGTGTCATATTGTTGCTCGGAGAAGTATGACCAACTATCACCGTACTATTATTGGCCATAACATTCGCCATAATACGACAATTGTGAATACAATAAGTTTCGTTCTGTGTCTATGTCGTGTAGGCTTTGTCGCATCTACTAAAAATCATCCACTGGCTTTCCCTTCCCCTTCCGTGCATAAACTTGACCAGTACCTCGTTGAGCTCCATGATTTGAATCTTTGGTGGTATGTGTAAAACACTGCTCCTTGGTCCATACACCACCCTCAAATTGTGTAAACGGGACCAACGACTCCCTAATGTCGTCGCTATCATCGGTCAATGCATTGTTGTCCACGTCATTGCCATGTCTCTGGACCGAGCAAGTTGCTGAATGCGATTGTGAAGGTGTCTCATCGCTTGACTCGATTTTTTCCAACAGTGCAACTGATGCTACTGCTTTCCCCTTTGTCTTTGCCTTTGTATGTTGGGCGGATAATTGTGATGGTTGGGTGTCTCTAGTTTCTAAAGTAGATCTTGTCTAGCTCCTTCTGCCATGTTCTGACCGAGGGAGATTTTTCTTCTACTTGGGATGTGCTTCCTCTTCTTCTATTGCCTCGGTGATAAAACACGAAGGACATTGAGGATCTCCCACCCCATCAAGCAGAGGATCCTCTTGGTTCTCCGTCACTTCGACCCACTCTAACATCAGCTCTAAATCTTCATTGTAGAAATGGAGGTCGAGGGGATCAATCTTTGGTTCCTCTGGTTCCTTGTCCAGCTCGACACACCGCAACCTTAATCGCTTGTTATAGTGGACCTATACCAGTTTCTCAACCATTTATACGATTGTTGTGGACCTTCATATAAATTAATGCGAACGTTAACTAATTATGTTTGCAACCACTAGATATCGTCGTCTGTGAAAGTACACGAACGACAATCTTCCTTAAATTTAGTGCATCCCCTCCAAATTGTAGCCACCACTCTGTCACAGACTTAGCTGGAATTGCTAAAGTCATGAAGCACCCTTGTGGCAAAGATACGGACTTAGCTGGAGTTGCCTAAGTCGTGAAGTACCCTTGCGCCAACTCCTCGGACTTAGTTGGGATTGCCTAAGTCATGAGGCGCCCTTGCGACATATGCGTCCGTAAAGGGTTAGCCTAGTTGCAACTTCGTATACGTCCCGAAGGACCTGTAAAATAGAAAGTTGATTAGACTAAAAATGAGCAACGGACAAGTCCTGACGTCTCGCGAAGAAGGAAGCTTTACAAGCAATTCAGCGAGCACCTTGAGTGCAAGAGAGAAAAGAGAGGAAGGAGAAAACAAGGACTTTAGAAGGTAGAATGAGCAGTTGCAAGTCCACAAACAGCTGCTCACCAGGTGTCGAGCGCGAAGGCAAGTTCCCATCAAGTTAACGTGCGAATTTATGAAGATTGTTCAACACAAAACACTATACCGAAGCCCCATCCAGCCCTATACCACCCGGGGGGTTCCAGGGTGCTGAGATGGCTAACATCTTGCTTGCAGTTGCGGTCTGTAGAAAATAGCCCGTGGCACGTGAAAACAGAGCCATTTTAGGGTAATTTTGCCTGGCGTAGTGATTGGTCGCACTGTAGTGCCGCAACCTATTCGAACATGTATTTTTACAAGCAAAAACACACAAAACCAAGGCAAAAGATGCTGCTAAGCATCTGTACATGGATGCAAAAGCGACGAACGGTTCATTGAACGAAGTTGTTGCAAGTGCACGACGACCGTTCGTGACAACTCGATTGCAAAAAGATATAAATAAGACTTTATTAGCATAACAAATAATCAATATCAAATATAGTTGATAATAAATACCAGGATCCATTGTGTAATGCACGATACTAACCAATTGTATCTCGGAATAATTGACCCTCCATAAAAACATCGATTGCATCAGTAGTGGATGACAAGAGTCAATATATAATATTTTTTGGTGTCGTTAGCAAATCATTTTGCGTTCCAAGAGTATATCGAAATTGAATTGTTGGGTTTAGATAATATGCTGCAAGACATAATATTGTTAGTAGAAATTTTTTATTCAATAAAAAATTATGAATTAAATTACACTGAATATAAATTTACTTGTATTATGGATATGTTGGTCCATATGAACTTTAGTCTTACGATCAATGATTTATAAATATTGGTTGGCCTTAAAATTATCTTTGAATGCTTTCCTGACCTTGTCTCTTGTTGTAATCAACATATGTTTAAGATAAGGCATTTGTGGACACTCGTCTATATCGATCTTACGGAGGACAATATAAAGTGGTTCTACACTTTTTATGATTTCATTCACGATCTCCCAAAATCTAAAAGAAAGAATGGTCTTTTCCATCTTTTTATCGCTCAATCTCGAATATTTGGAATCAGACCATTTTTGTGAGGTGACCATTGCCTTGAGGCCCTACCTCTTTTACTGTAATGACTTTAGCATAATGAAATTGGTAGCAAACCGAATGACTCCAGGTCGGAGTATCTCACCATTTACATACCTACCTTTACATTAAAGAGTCGACCCAAATATGATTATATATAAACTTGTAATTGACTGTACTCGAGCTACACACTTGCTGACCAATGCTAGCTCGCCAATATCCTTTAGCATTATATCCATGCAATGAGCTACATATGTAGTCCAAAACAATGTTTTTTCTTTTTTTTATCAATTGTAAACCTGTCCTTTGTAAATTTGCTCTATTATTGGTGACTATTTAGACAATATATTGTGGTCCAATCTCCTCTACTATAGTGTCCATCAAGTTTTCAATATAGTTTGTATCTTGGATTTTGTTAGAAACATTAACCGACTTATGAAACACCACCCGTTTGTTGCAATAAACAAAAACAATTATGATACTCATTCTTGTTGATCCTGTCCAATTGTCACATATTAATGTTACCCCATATTCGTCTCATTGTCTCTTGAAAGATTTGATCCAATCCTTTAATTATGTCACCTCATCTAAATACATGTCGTGGATCTCCCTCGATGTTTGAGGTTGGATCCCCATGCTAGACTTTTGAATAGAAGAGATCATGCTATAGTAATATGGACCTTGGGCCATGTTTGCTGGAATCCTATGAAAGCTGAACTATTTTGAAATTGCCTTCCCAATATTCCGCTTCTTTTCTTTTGCATATGTATCGTCAATCCGTGTTTGTTTCGTTATTTGTGGAGGATAAACTTACGAATCAATATCAACAATATCTGGTATGGACCTCCTGCCAAGACCTCTCATTAAAACCACAGAGTCTACCATGCCTTCTGCTACTAGTTCAGCTTAACTGAGGAGGGGCAGTTGGTTTGCTCATGTTGGCTGACCTCTGGATTCCCCTACCATTGTCATGCTCCCATTGTGAGTCAGGTCGTCGATGTCTCGTTGCTTCGTCATACATATACTGATGCTCTAGTGATGCACGAATACCAGCTGTGAGATTCGGGTCGATTTCATCATCGCGACCCTCATAGTTGTCATAAACTGGTTCCTACGTAGTCCTACAGTATTTTTACTCAACTCTTACCTTCTTTTTTGTTGTATCTTCTCTTGCTTGGTGTAACTTATCTCGAAATAATTTACGGACCTCCATCGGAACCTTCTTATATTTTGCAACATCGGGATATTCACCGGTTAAATTCATCTTCATCTGAGTGATTCCTCCATCATTGCCAATGTAGTCACAATAAATATATTGCCAATGATGACAATTCCCATCCATCTTTCGAGCATGAACCCAAGCGTCATCATATGACTGTTCTTTTAATGTCATGTTCTTACCAAATTTAAATTAAATAAACTATAATCATGTAAAGCATCCTAATAGGTATTAAAGATATTAAATTGACTCAATATCGATCAAATTTTAATTAAATCATCATTAAAAACATTAATCATAGCAATAATTTTTTTATTAAAACCTAATTAAACCTATTTTACCACCATAAACATGTTAAACACATAAAAAAAGTATTAAATATGTAATTTTGATCTAATATAGGTTAAATTATGATAAAATCATCATTAGACACACTAATCACATAATTAACATAGTTAATTATCCACTAATTATTTTTCTTTCAATACTATAAGCATGTCGAACACTCTAATAGGTATTAAAGACATTGAATTGACCCAATATCGATTAAATTTTGATTAAATTATCATTAAAACCACTAATCATAATATTAAAAAACTTTATTAGAGCTTAATTAAACCTATTTTATCATCATAAATATGTTAAACATATAAAAAAAATTAAATATATATTTTTGATTCAATATGGGTCAAATTACGATGAAATCATCATTCGATATACTAGTCACAATTAACATACTTAATTACCCACTAATTATTTCTCTTTTAATACCATGTCAAACACCCTAATATGTATTAAAGAAATTGAATTGACGTAATATCAATCAGATTTCGATTAAATCATCATTAAAACCACTAATCGAAGCATTAAAAAACTTTCTATTTAAATCTATTATACCATCACAAACATATGATCCAATACTTAATATGCATGAAATATAAACATTTAATCTATTAAATGTCTAATTTTGAATAAATCAATATTAAACATAATAATCACAGTATTAAAAACCTTAATTACTCCTTAATTAATACTATTCTACTATCAAAAGCATATCAAACAACATATTAGACATAAAGTCATACATCGAATAGGCGTAATAATCTCATAAATCAATAAAAATCTAGAAAGAGAATACATATGTCTTGATAAAAAGTTCTTCCTCTTAATCCTACCAAGTTTGTCTCCTAAATTTAATTCAATCTACAAATCATTGCTTTGTTGAGTTTAGGAGAGTGAAAATGTGATAATAAAAGAGAGATTGTGAGTAAAAATGAGTTTAAGAAAGTTTAAGAGAGTGTGAGAGTGAAATGGATTGAAAGAGAGAGGAGAAAAGGATTTAAAAACCCTTTAGGATACCTCCAACGGTCAAATTGATCATTTGAAAATCGTTATCAATCGGTAATGGTTGAAATCGATCGGTATTGCTTGGTACAGGTCAGTAATGGTCGAAATCGACCGGTACCGCTCGGTACAGCCTCATATCGCTCAATATGGAGCCAAAAACCTAATATTGCCTGGTAATGGGTGGTTCGCATGCTAGTCTGCTAGCGAATCGGTACGTACCATTCATACCAGGCAGTACAATACGAAATTAAAAACCCTAGTTGAAACTACCAATCCTACCTTCTATCTAATAGAAGTAGAAAAGGAAAAAATAAATGCAAAAAGAAAAAGTGAAGCAAATTAAAAGGAAAAGGGCAAGATAAAATATGGATATGGACTTTTACTAAAATATCTTCAAGAATCTTAATACTGGACCTCACTGCTTTTTTGTGTTTTTGCTGGTTCTTGGGAAAAATTGACACCATAGTTTATTGAAGCAACATGAAATATAACTACTTGCAAACTCTTGTAAGTAATTGCTTTCTTTATTAAAAAAATGGCTTCTTTTGAGGAAAATTACATTTGATGTGCTGACGCTCGACATATGTGGATTTTGTTAGACCTGAAAGAGAAATAATCATCTGGAGATGGAGGTAATTAGCATAGAAGAGAAATTTGATTGTAGTGCAAAATAAAGAAAAACATGGGACTCAGAATTTATCCTTGATTTGACCACAGCCTAAAAAAAATCTCAATTGTCATTAGAAGTAGTATGTTTCCTTACTTCAAGCACAGTATGTATACTCACTCAGGAGCATCAGGTAATGCATAATATGTTTTTCGGATCTTGTATTCTTCTTCGTTTCGGTTGTCACTATTCATTTTTTCTTCTATGGATAAAATAACCTCAAATTTGCAAGAATATTTACTTGTTCGATTAGGACAAGCTTTATAAAGAAGAAACCTTGTAGCATATCGCAAAGATTTGTTAATGTTGGTGTGCCCAATTGCCCTTGATATTCTGATCATTGAGTGATAATTTTATAGACCGTCTGTGACCATGTGATTACACCATAAGTTGAAAATACAGACGAAAGTGAAGTTTTAGTGGCTTTGATTTTCAGGTCCGCTACCAGAGCAGGAAAAGACTTGCGGAGCAGCGGCCTCGTGTGCGTGGGCAATTTGTGCGGCAATCCATGCATGAACATACTAGCCAAGATGCAGAAAGATGGCCTTCGTGACCATCTGATTGGACTGTTAGCCAGCAGGCATTTGCATTATCTCGATCCAAGTCAGTTAATTGATGGATAGATCTTGTATACACATGGCTTGAGAACACTAGAAAAAAGGGACTCTCTCTGTGCTGTACTAATTAGCAACTACATAATGTTTCTTAACCTTGTTCCATATCTATCAGCTACATTATGAAACTACATTCCTTAATCGGTAGAATTTTAATTATTGTTCTCAAAACTTCTGCTCTTATCATGATCTCTTTACATTGTCGGCTGTTGGAATTATATTTGCAGATTAGCTTTGTTTTACCAAGTTGAATTATGTTTGCAACGATCACTTGAAACTTGTGTGTGTCATGAGTGGCAGGCTTCGGGACACTTGGCCTTTCGGGATGTCTCACTTCTTCATTTGTCATAAACTTTGTTGCTGGAGGACGAGATCTACAATGAATGCCTATGATGACTTCGCCACTTCAGAGGTCAGAGAGCCACACATCACTTGATATCCTGGTCTGGCTCAAGTCTTTTCCTGTCTCAGAAATATAGCTCTTCGTCAGTATAATGGAAATCTAGTTTTGTTTACCTGCTTTTTCTTTTCGTTTCTTTTTTTTTTTGTCTTCCTAAAATGTAACCCTTTCTTTTCCCACTTTACCAAGGGACAAAAAAAAAGGGCGATATGTGATGTCTTCATTTGCGTCATTCGCGGTTCATTGCTCCAAAGATCATTACTGCCATGATGTCAATTAACAGTGGTAGGAGAAGGCTTCATGGAACATTCGGTAGCTGATGGTGTGTACTTCCACAGTTTCGAGTGCTATCTTGCTTCCCGTCATCTTGGCCATGTGATCCCAATTCTACTCGGCTTCCTTGAAAGCAAAGTCATCACTACTGACACAAGGGAATATGTCCGCAATAAAAAAAAAAGATCGACACGACGTGGATTCTGCTCTTCCTTTTGTTAATAGTTCCAATAGTTCATTTCTCTTTCTCTTTTTGTTTTTAATAATTAGGGAAGAACTTGAGATGCATGTCTTCTTCCCCAGTATGCCGTGGTGGTATCATTGGCTCACGGGACCAACATATTTGACAGTCTCCCTGCGGTGACATTTTCCCGTAAAAGTTTTAGTCTCTTTGGAAGACTAAAGAGGTCAAAATGGACTTGGAAGATTAAAGAATGGGAGGACGAATGGATAGTCAATTAATCAGTAAAATAATAGACGCAAAAGGTAATCAGAGGCATAAGAATAATTATACATAAGTGATGCAAACATAAGCTGTTTTGGAGGAGGGGGGGGGGGTGCAGGGTCACTAAATAAATATGAAATAAAATTCTAATTCCACACATAGGTGGCCAATTCATATTGTATTTACGATTATATGCCAAGATTAAGACCTTTAATTTTAAAGTAAATCTAATAAAGATCAAGATAAAAGGCAGAGTACAAACAGTTTTTATTGTAAATGTTCATAATTGTGTAAAAAGGTATATCTATATACTATCTTCCGTTGTATAAATTATACACAGTGCCTCAAGCTGTCTAGAATGTACTACGGACTTTTATCAGATAACTGTAAAATATTTGGGATCAAAATCTGCATCACTCATTATTTGACAATATCAATATATATATAATATTTTTGTCATCAGAAAATATGTAGAAGGAATAAAGAAAAGAAAATATTACTATGAGAATGTGCATGCGAAGTAGTGAAGTAGATATTCGAATTATGAAAAGATATACATAAAAAATGTTATTGCTAAATTTGCTCGAATCGTACATTTCGCTATTTTAAGCCGTTACGTTATAAATGAGAGGGGAGACCTCTCGCTTCCCCTAAATTATTTCTCCTCTGTCAGTCTCTCGCACTCTCTTTCCTTCTCATTCTTACTTCATCTGCGTCTATAGGAAACACGGGAAGGGAAGAAATCGGAGGAAAATTTGGTGGGAGAGCGATGGGCGGTTGCTTTCCCTGCCTCGGCAAGCCAGACACCGACGACAACGATCCGATCCCACCTCCGTTAGGTACTCTCTCCGGGCTTCTTGGCGCACAACTACGTTTTTTAGTCTATTTGGTCTTCCATACCAGATCGATCGAGTCGATGGCTCGTGATGTTCTTTCCTTGGTGTTTTCTTTTGGATAATCGAGTTTTGGTTGGATGCCTTTGGTTTCCAGCTGAAAGTTTGGATCTTTACAAACCCATAACACCGCCCACACCCTCGCCCCCCCCCCACCCCTCCACCCACCAAAATCTGCGGCAGCGGTTCCTTCAGATTTTGTTCAGATGATGCGCCAAAGTTGGGTTTTTTTGGTGCGGTTTGGTGTTTGGTTACTGCTAGGATCTCCGTTCGTTGATGTCTTAGGAAGTCACGATGACGATCGATAGAATGGTTGCGATTTGTTTCTTTCAATCTACTGACCAAGTAGTCGATCTTTTTTATCTAAAGTATTTTGTCGCCTGATTTGGGCGAAGATTTGATATTTCTTCTTTAATTAGCGATATGGTGTGCCAAACTGAAGGAATACACATCTGCACTGTGGTTCCTCCTTGTATTCCTCAAAATTTGAGCCTCCGCTTGTGTGTGCCATCTTATTGATCCCAAGCAAGAGACTTTTCTGGTCATGTTGAGTAAAATGCAAGATCTTTTGATCATTTTGCGCTTTTTTTCCCGTTGTTCATGATTTTTAGCCATTGCTTTCTTGGATGTATAGCAGATAAGTCAAAATCAAAATCAAAATCCCCACTGGTCGTAAAGAAACAAAGCTCAGTGAAGGAAACAAAGATCTCGAGCAGTGGCTCTGGACGGATTGCTGCCCAGACATTCACATTTCGCGAACTAGCTGTGGCAACTAAGAATTTTAGAGCTGATTGCCTCTTGGGCGAAGGAGGATTCGGCCGAGTTTATAAAGGAAGGTTGGAAGGTAGCAACCAGGTCAGTGCATGTCATGTATTTGACCCTTTATTTACTTCTTTTGACCTTGCAAATCAATATCTCTGACTTTCAATTAATGAATTAAATCTTCGTACGTAGTTGTGAAACTCTAATATGCAAGGTGTTATTGTTGTTTATTTGACCCATTTATTCTTTCATTTTGCAACAAGATATCTTGTCAGGAGCGCTTTGGTTATCCCTTTTGATTCTCCGAGCTCCTCCTCTTCATCTTCTATTTAGGAAACAGTAAAACAAGGCCATCATTTTAAAACTCTAAGAATCAGTTGTTGCTTGTCGAATATATGATATATTTGTATAAAGATGGTAACAAGAAACTTATTTCACTTTCAATAGATTGTGGCTATCAAGCAGCTCGATCGAAATGGCTTACAAGGAAACAGGGAATTTCTTGTTGAAGTTCTGATGTTAAGTCTTCTTCACCACCCTAACCTTGTTAATCTGATCGGGTATTGTGCTGATGGAGATCAAAGGCTTTTGGTCTATGAATATATGCCATTAGGATCCTTGGAAGACCATCTTCATGGTATGATACATTAGCTTCATCATCATGTTGCTTTCATTACCATTTTGTAAATATTTATTTCCATTTCAATAATGTCTGGTCATGTGAATGCAACAGACCCTTCTCCAGACAAGAAGTGGCTTGATTGGAACACTAGAATGAAAATAGCTGCAGGTGCAGCAAAAGGATTAGAGTACTTGCATGATAAGGCGAGTCCTCCAGTAATATATCGTGATTTAAAATGCTCCAACATTTTGCTTGATGAGGAGTATAATCCCAAGTTATCGGATTTTGGCTTGGCAAAGCTTGGTCCTGTCGGTGATAATACTCATGTGTCCACCAGAGTGATGGGCACGTATGGGTACTGTGCACCTGAATATGCAATGACCGGACAACTGACACTAAAATCAGATGTTTATAGCTTTGGGGTTGTTCTTTTAGAACTCATCACTGGAAGAAGGGCTATTGACAATTCTAGAGCGGCTGGTGAGCACAATCTTGTTGCATGGGTGAGTACCTCTGGTATTTTTTTTCCCTGTGCATGCATATCTTATGAGGGTTGATTATTTAATCTGTCTCCCTTTTATTGTTTTATATCAAAATTCAACTACCATTGGTCAATAGTTATCTTGCACTCTGCTGAACCATCTGTTTTACTTTTGCCTCTGAAGTTTACAAACAGCACAAATGCATCAATGTGACTGCAAACATAAGGTAAAATGAGTCTTGAGGTCTCACTTTCTTCATCTATGTTTTCATCTTGTCCGATACTAGTAATTGCAAAATACCACAGCTACCTCTTTGGCTTCATTAAGTAGGACCTGAATTCCCTTGTTTCTGGTGCCTCTGGATCTAGGCTATGACACCAATGTGTTTGCTTTATGCTTTATTATGAGCTGTCACCTGGGCATGCTTGACTAGGATCTTGTTATATCGCCTTAGCATCAAGTCTGTGGTTGGAACCAAGGTAACAGGTCCTGGCTCAAGATCTCTAGCTCTATATAAAGTTAGATTTAAAAAAAGAGAGTATTGCCATTATGAGCATTCCTGTCGATTTGAAATTACTTCTGTTCGGCACGCACAGTTATTTTTGGCTTGTGACCTGCATGATTCTTTCCAGAGAGAGATTCTTCGTGATATCAATTCTATGAAACTCTCGGATTCTCTTATGCATCAACAATCTTTGTCGATGTGCTCTATTTGGTTGCAGGCACGACCATTATTCAGAGACAGGAGGAAATTTTCACAGATGGCTGATCCTATGCTTCAGGGCCAGTACCCAGTCCGGGGCTTGTACCAGGCACTTGCCGTTGCTGCAATGTGTGTGCAGGAACAGCCTAGCATGAGGCCTCTAATAGCTGATGTTGTAACAGCCCTCGCTTACCTCGCTTCGCAAACTTACAACCCCAAGAACCAACAAAACCAGCACACTTCTCGGCTACCAGCACCGGGTACACCTCCTCAGACACGATTGGACATTGAAAAGAAACCAAGCGGTGGATCTGAAAGAGATCGATTGAGAGGATTGAAGTGAAATCATCCAACAGCATCAATGCTTATTCGTTTGTTGATCCATTAACTCGCCCACTATGCCATGTCTCATGGCGGAACAGAGGAAAACTACACCATGTGTTCATCATGGTTCGGGTCTCACCACTATTCAGTCTTTGGCTGTCTGTTTGGCGTATGTATAACAAATTTGCCATGCTTGAGCATAAAGTGTCAGGAGGAGGTAATCTTTTTCGGGATTGTATATGTAAGTTTTGGTCTTTGTATCTAAGTGCATTGTGTTAGACATGATGTATCATATTGATATTATTTTTTGATCTGGTTCTACAATCAAGCCTTTATATTTGTTTCTACTCAAATTCTTTGGTATATCTTTCTTTTATTGTCACCACCACATGCTATCACATCCAGTTGATGGAGCTGATTTATAGTGAGGCTTTTGTCTTTGTTTTAACATACTTAAGAAACGATAATTAGCCATCCTTTCTCTACCAACAAGCTTAATGACATGCTTCTTTTCTTGGTTTCTTAATTTGGTAGTTCCATGCAGATCCAAAATGACTGCTTAAAATCTGTTCTCAACAATGTTACATGCTTTTGTATCCAAAGGAAAAAAAAAAAGAGAATGTTGCATGATTTGGTTATGAGAAAGACAGCATAGGCATGCATCAGGTGAGTTTGCAAATGACAACAGTCAGGTCCAGCCTAGCAAGTGTGGCATTGATGAAGGATGACTTGTGTGCACAGTTAGGTCCCAGTATTATGTGTCTTGCCCATGCTAGGATGCTATAAAAAAACTCACGCACACAACTTGCATGAGAGAGAGAGAGAGAGGAATTGTCAAACTATAGAGAAGGACAGCCTTAAATAGTACCTTTTGATCCCTGGAGTAAATTCAAATTACTCTTCTTGTTGTACTATGAAAGAGCTGGCACCTGCAGGCTTCAAGAACTCTTCGAGTTGATGCTCCCTCTGGTGGAAGAGCACTGTAGAGAACTGAACCACAAAGACACATCACTCTCTCAGATCAAGAAATCACATTCAATGACTCCACAGATTTTTGGATCCATTCTTTGATTGTATTGATGAGGCTCTTCTTCTTCTTCTTCCCTCTGTTGTGAGAACATGTCAGAGAATCTTGTAGTAGATCCTGGTCCTTCTTATAGAATTATTTATGGGATAATGTTGGTTTTGGTAAGGTATCCGTGGATTTGCTAATGCAACGCTGTCCTTGGTTGTCCACCACCATATCTTTCCGCCACTATAGAAGTCATCCATGACTTGTGTGCACGGAACCCAATAGTAGCAGTTGACTCGTCACGCGGCCGGAAGAGAGAGAGAGAGAGAGATGAACACGTTCATGGAGTGGGTGTTCATGCCTGCCGGACTGCCGGAACTGTAGTCAAGGACCATATATAAGTCATAACCATGAAATAAGGAAGGCAAGCACGCATCTAATGGCCAGCATAAAGATCTAAGCACGCATCTAATGCCATAAATTTGGCATGTGGAAACAACACAGGGACTGACAGGGCTCGAATCTTTGACCTACTATTGTCTCTGTTACGTGTTGCTGGTAGCACAAGACAACGGAGATTCCAAACACCCACCCACCGTAGACAGCCTGAAACTGCCCCATTCTACTTTCTCTTTCTTGGATCTAAAACAAAAATCTTGTCTTCATCGTTACCTTTGTGTTATTACATTATACCATATTCATGATACGATATATCAAACAAAAAACTATCATTTGTTATTATATTGATGACATAAATATACAAATTATCATTTTGGCTTTAAACATATTACTTGTGTGTATATATATATATACATATATATATATATATATATATATATATATATATGTTTTCGTTGTGTTATATCTGATCCATTTATAATAGATAGAGGGTCTGAAACCTCATTCTATAATTAAATTAGTAAGCTTGTGTCATATCATCACAAAATTCTAGGATATATATAAATATATATTCACCGATTATTATTTAATAGAAAATGGGTTATATATATAATAGCCAATTATCAACTAAGAAACATAATCTTATAATCTTATAGTAGTAGTGCATATCAAAATTGAAGAGCTTAAGAGGCATCCATGAGACCTTAGTTAAACATGAGAAAAACTTGAAAAGACGATTTCTTTAGAAAATATTTTTATATTTTTTAATTGATATTTTTATATTTTTTTAAATAGTATTTTAATTTAAATATATTCGAAATTATCCTAAAAAAAATTTCATTTATTGTTTTGGTCTGAGTGTTTTGGCCACCATAAAAAAATACTGTAAAACCTATTTAAAAATACTATTAATAATCTAAATAGACTTTTTAATCTTAATTTAATTAATAATAACTTAAAAATATAATATTATAATGATTTATGAACGATGATAATAGTACGATGTCATTTATAATATATTTTCAATATATTAATAAAATATTATAAATATTATTAAAATATATTTATAAAATAGGTTATTATAATGATTAAAAATTGATTTAAAAATAAATAAAACTAAAAAGAAAATTTTTAGAAAGTGTTTTGAATATGAAGTATTTATTATCTGAGGGGAATAGCGAGCGAGGAGATGCCAAGAAATCGCCCAACTTCGAATGTAGTTTTCTCCCCAGGAAAACGCATTCCGCCGCCCACAACGGGGTCAACCATTTGCATTCGAGTCCAACGAGGAGCAGCGTGTGATTTGACATCGACATAAAAGCAAACACTTTGTCGGCAGACACAGGACTTGGTTGGTGGCAGCCCTTCTCGAGCTTCGCAGTCCCCCCTGCGGTCTGGTGGGTGGGCGACATCCCCTCTGGCTGAGGAGAGCAGCCCCTTCCATAAGATAAAAAGCTTTCGTCCTTCCTTTCTCGGTTGTGTACGTAACCAAGCACGGTAGAACAGTGTCGTAGTACTGTTCTGCAATGCATAGGCTGGCTGGATACAGCATCCACAACCATCACAGCAGGAGCCAGCAAGTCAAACCACGTCTGGTATTTCACAGTTCCATGTGTCAACCCATCGTAGACCATTGCCATCGTCGGTACTCTTCATCTGTGCAATCACTGTTTCAAAGTGGTAGCAACGACAGCTCGATATTGTCCTTTGTATCATCCAGTACAAGTCGATGCACTGCTCGATATCTCAGCAACATGTTCGCCACAACTGCATCTCCCGTGAGATCAGTGCAAACCTGCAGGTGGGACATGGCGATGTCTTGTTCTTATGATAGACAAGGCAAAGAGCCGCAGACTCCATCATCCTTTTTTCTTACGACGAGTTCAAACGAACTCCCAAAGGAGAGAACAGCAGTAAAACCTTCGAATGGGCGTGGAGTACGTCGATGCATGAAACGCATGCATATGCTGTGTAAATGCAACTGATATCACAAGTATCCACCGCCAATGGAATAACACACGACCCAATATATAGATGTTGGCAGAGAGACGTAAAGGCAAATAACAACGGTGCGATGTATTCACAGAGGAAAACAAGTCTGTCATCAACTACTACATGTTACAGTGCAACTTCGCATTCACATCTAAGCTGTTGGATGCTCTCCATGTCAGTGACGCTGTTAAACTCTCCATACTCACCTATAGGATCATCCTCATTAAAGTAATCGGATCTTGCGTTCATCGTCAACATCTGACAGATGAGCCAGAAGATAGCAGCGTCGAGGGCCAGGAAAGCACCGCCACCAAAGAGACCAGTCTTAGCAGTAGGGCACCGTGTAGTGAGATCATGGTGGACATTGCGAGATCTGTGAAGGCCTTCGGAGACGGTAGTCCACACCAGCATGGCCAGAGCTATAAATGTAACACCTCTGCGACCGGAGCAGTAGAACATCAGAAACAATGACTCATATAAACGGCATTTGAAGAAGATGATGGAAGCTTACTCTGCAACGATGAAGAATGGAAGCAAGATGGTGTTCTGGAACAAAGCATTACTTGGAACAGACTTGCCTTTGTAGGGAAAGTAAATGGCAACATGGCCTGCTACGGCAGCTAGAATGAGTGCGACAACAGACGAAGTTCCCAGTAGCACTGTTGGATCATCTGGGAAATTGCAGATAATAACATCCTTTCCTTGGATTGGAGTGCCGAAAGCAGGCTGTAGGAAACATGAACGGATCCTTGTGAGGGGGGTTTGAGAAGAACAGAAGAAAATGAGAAGATAAAGACATGTTAACTGCATCCAATCCATCACCATGGAATCATTTTTTGTTTGCACAGAGGTGAGGTGGAGACCCATTATTTGTATTGGAAAGGAGGAGAATGAATGCTTGATGAGAAATATGATAATAACTACAACCCATAATTTAGTTTCCGAAAAGTTGGCATGACAATAAATAATTATAAGGCTTTTCTTTTTCTAACATTTTTACTAATTAAGTACAAAAGTCTGATAACCCAACCAACCACAGAGTTCCTTCTATCCTACATAAAATCAAGACTCCCATTTCTGACCACTTCGACCCGTTTAACGAATGCGAGCTTCTCTTCATCCGAACATGAGCATGTCTCAACTCATGCTATCACTATTATTACTCGGCGATGGGTCATGTGCTATCGACAAGTATGTTTCCTCCATCCTTCTCTCTTTCTCTACCACCTCCTCTCTTTTCCTCCTCCTTCATCTTCATTTTTTTTTCATTTCTTCTTTCTTCTTTCTCCTTTCTCCACCACTCCTTCATCTTCTCTCTCTTTTTTTTTTTTTTTTTTTCTTTCTCTTCAAAATACTAATAACGACTAATATTCGATCAGATCATCGAAATGGATCCGATACTCGAAACTTATATAACCAGAAATCATTTATATTGAAGGAGTCTTGAACATGTAGAAATTAAGAAAAAAAGGAGAAATCTTAGAGCACAAAATGACATTGGAAACAAATGACAAAGCAGCCTACCTTCAAAATTTTTAGCTACATTTTCTTCACGCTAGGAAGTTCATATGGTTGCATGTAATTAAACAGAAGCCTTGGGTTTCATTTATATATCCAAGTGATGTGCCATGAAGAAGAACATACTCATAAGGAATGCTGGCTGATATCCAAAATAAAATATGCGAAAACAAAATGCTGCCTTAAAAACCAGACTGCGACATAAGACATGCCTTTTTGTTTTCTGCAACTATACCAAATGCGAAGGACACGGACCCAAGAAAAAGCACAGAGAGTGCAATACTTGTGGTTTGATCGAAGGCCATTGCTTCAATCCTCAAATAGCACTCCTGCAACAACAAAGTGGAATGAGATCTCGATTAATCGATTCCAAGCCCAGAAAATTAAAAATGGATAAAAAGCATCACCGTTAGCTCGCCAAATCAAAGGAAAACAAGAAAGAAAACAACGAAACATCACCAGACGAAACCAGATCAAATCAAAATGCTCCTTCTCGGATCGTCGACAAGGACGAACAAGCTCAGCTTTTGACGACGCCACAACATAGATCCAACAACAGATGGAAAGACGGAGCTGCATGAAATCTACAGACTGGGGTTTCCATACCTGCGGGATCCCTCGGGAGAGATGCCTGGAGGTGATGATTTGGGGGTCCGGTCACCTGCCCAACTCCCCGTCGACCATCATTTTATGCTACACGGAGACGAGGGTATTCTAGTAAATACGTTAGAATTAAGCATCCGAACCGTCGATCCCACCTGTGATGCTCTATTGGACGGCTCTGATGTCGGTATCGGACTGAGGTATGCGGTAGCCATTGGAGGCAATCCTACAACCGAGGAATCCGCGTACGCGCAACGGAGCTGTCCAATTTAAGATCGATGAGCTAACGAAATGCCACCGAACGGTAGGTAGATCCCACCTGTGATGCTCTATCGGACGGTTGTGGTTTGGGAATCAGACGGCAACGTATGCGGTAGTCATTGGAGACAATCCCAGAACCGAGGAATCCGCGTACGCGCAACAGATCCAGAAAGATTCCGTCGTCTGTCCAAATTAAGATCGATCAACTGACAAACCGCCACCGAACGCGACGGTTAGCCGTTAAATTCTGGCGCGCAAGCTAGAATGGCGCCTAAAAACTGGTTAATGAATCCGCACCATCAATTCGTAGGCAGTGCGAGCAGCTATTTCAAGCTACTGACACTGATAGAAATTTACCTCATCCTGCACACGATGAACAGAACATCTTACGATTTTGATGTATCTGTCAATCAACTTCAAGGTTTTGGGATTCTTCATATCCATGGCACTGGGAGTAGCTGAAATCTGCAATGAAGCTTCCTCTGTTCCATTGATAAATTTGAACTAGTTTCTGAAATATTTATTTCATAATTTCTCATATTCACATCATATCGACATCCATATTCGTCTAACAATAACAGTCGAGGGGGATCCAATGAACCAAAGCATATAAACTTGTAGGCATGATTTCATTGTCATAGTTGCAGAAAAGTTTAAGATCCAGATACAGTTAATGGACGAAATCACAATTCGTCGACCATATAAACTTGGCATAAACATGCACCCGGGAAATTGGGATAAAAGGAGAGATCAACCTCAGAGAAACCCACCATCAGTCCACAATGAACCAGATTTTCCATTTTGATTGACACCCTTGTTTAGATTATCATGGCCAGCATCATCTCTAACATCATCCCAACCTGCCCAGCTTTCACCCCTTTGTGTTCCCTTCCCAGGCTCTTCCCTCCTCTCTTTCTTATCCCAGTCATCCCAGGAACTGATGGAATTGTATTGTTTGTTTGAGTCCTCTTGACGGGAACTCCAACCTCGCTTGTCCTGACCAAATTCTTGATAGTAGCTGCTCTTTTCACTCTCTTTTCGTGGCCAATCGTCCACATTCCAGCTGATCCCTTCTTTGGTGTAATCCTCTACTTTTTGTGATGCCATTGCCATTACACCTTTCATGATTCCCCACGTCTTATGCCCAATTTCGGTGGTTTTTGTGGCTACCACACTCATAGTTTCGTTGACTTTCTGATCATACCCTGACTCTTTCATCTGTGTTACAGAAAAGTACAAATGAAGATATGAATATGATACTTTTGGTTGATATATTCGTATGCCTAAATTAAACACTTGCATTACATAATTCCTCAAATATCAGGTATAAAGAAAAAGTTCCTTAAATTCTCTGAACATAACTTTCAATTGTTAGAATATAATACATTGCATGCTAATATTACTTCTTGTTGCATGTAGGACAAAAACATTTCTGGAACTTACTTTTCTAGTGATAATATCTCATCCATTAAAAGAATATAAGCAAAACACCAAAAAAGAGAAACATCGACAAGCAAGCGGTGTTAAAGAAAAGAAAAAATAAAGTCACATGTTTGCAAATTGATAAACAATTTGGACATATGAACATTTTCAAAGCATACAAGATGACTCTCCGTGGAAGCTACAGTAGAGTGAGCTACAAAATTTCATAAGATTTACATGTTGTTATGCAGCAATATGAATATTTGCCCACATCGACATACCTTATTATTATGTTTGGAAATAAAATTCAAGAACCGAGATATGATTCACTGAACCAGCCTAGGCTACCCTAGACATGAATCATTCTTTGTAATGTGGTTCTTCCATGTAAATTCTGTTGTTTATAGAATTTTTGGAAGTATTGGCTGCTACTACTAAGTTGGTGGTCATAGCAACAACAAAAACAACTCTTTGTATGCCTACAGGGATTTCTTGCTATTGAATTCTGTCAAGGACAGTTATCCTCGGATTGTTTCTAAGCAGGTCTCTTGAGACCTTCCTATGACCACCGGTTACTGTCACACTGCTCAAATTAATACATTTAAGAGGTGTGAACCTATCTTTAATCAAGAATATTATAATTCGTCCACAATCCAAACCCGGGATCCAAAATAATATTTGAGGACACTGAAAATCATTCAAACATCATTCACATCCATAAAACTTATATTATTTATAATCATACATCATATCACTCGATAATTCATGAAACCTAAGTCCAGCTAAAAAAAATCATTAACCACCACTTATAAATCAACAAGTTCATATCATCATAAAATTACAACTTAACATTCTAAAATTCCAAACATAAGAGGTCTTTTAACTTTTATAAGATACATTAGTTTGGATTTGTTGACAATAATTCATGGCAAACATAGTGTGCTCATACAACAACAATATATCAACCAACAAAGACTTGTCCAAAATCTCCTAGCTTTCCATTGTCTCAGTCCAATCCTAACATTTTAGTGAGTGACAAGCTAACTTGAAAATTTTATATAACAACAAGGTGAGCTACAAAGCTTAGCAAGCAACTAACATATCTATGACGAAAGGTGGTAGTTTATATGACCTTAATATCAAGGTGTAAGGAAGGGATACAAGAATTCATATTTGTCATTTCATTAAATATAAGAATCGTAAATGTCATTTCATTAGAAACATACTTTGTTCATAACAATGGAGTAAAGAGTATTTAGGAGCATATCAATGACATAAGAATATTTAGGAATATGTCAAGAGAACAAATGAGAAACAAAAGCTCAAGTGTCATATTTGATATTATATTCATTTTATTCATATCCAAAGAGCACGTAGGAAAACATAAGCAATACTTTAGATAACATGCCAAAGGACATAGAGGGTGAAATGGGATCATAACATAATATGGTCCATCAATTTCTAGATGACTATCAACACAAGTCTCCCACGTTTGGGAGTTTCATCCCCCACGTCCGAATGAAGCCATATAAGAGCATCGCAAGCTCTATATATAACTCCCTTTCCTATTTCTAGCAAAGGTTTACATTATCCCACAAACACTAAAATACAAAAGGATGTTGTGAATAAAAAAAATGAGCATGCATAAGAAGCACATGTGAAACAACAAAAATATACATGTGGATATATGAAACAATATGAGGCAAGATAAAATTTTTACATAATGCATTCAGATAGATAAAAATCAATGACAAGAGATACCAAAGTTCAAAGCAATCAAATAAGGCTTAGTTTAGGGAAAAATTCTAGCAGAATCTACGAGGCACATTGCACGAATTACTTGAACAATCAATCATTCTCCAATTTACTTAAGAGATATATCATTTGAAAGATATATCAGTTTACTTTGAAATGAATCAAGTTTTGCACAAATTAAAATTTCCAATTGGGAGTTACAAGCAATTTGGTATATATAGGTCATAAAATATTATCCCTGTTTTACAAAATTTGAAGGGTCAAGTGAAACAGATGTTTGGGCAGGCAATTGCATTCCAAATCTTTCAAGATACTAAAAGAAAGATATACGAGTCTAGTTTCTAAAGAATTAAGTTTCGTACAAATTGGAGTTTCCAACAGAGAGTTACAAGTAATTTAGTATAAAAATGTCAGAAATTATCATCCTTATTTTGCAGAATCCGAAGGGTCAATTGAAACAAATGTTTAGGCATACATTTGTATTCGTAATCTTTCAATAAGATACTGTAAGAAAGATATACGAGTCTAATTTCCAAGAATTAAGTTTCGTACAAACTAGAGTTTTATACAAAATGTTATAGTTAAACTCTACAAAGTACTCATAATCAAGATGAAATCAAGGATACGAATTGTTGTAGGATGGGTTAGAAACTTGCCTTAGAAGAATTTGATCCCAAGGGTGAGGAATTGATCCAAAAATCTCAAGCCAAGCAAAACTTCTTCGTTTCCCTACAATTCCTCTTCCCTTCCCTTCCTCTCTTTCCTTCTCTATTCTTCCCTTCTTCCTCTATCATACTCGCAGCCTTCTCTTTCCTTCCTCTCTCTCTCTCTCTCTCTCTCTCTCTCTCTCTCTCTCTCTCTTTTCTTCTCCCTTCTCTTCTTCACTTTCATTCTTCTCCCTTCTCTTCTTCCCTTTCCTTCTTCTCCCTTCTCTTCCACCGATGCAGCAAATCCTCTATTTTCCTTGGGCAAAAGGTAGAGGGATAAGTGTGCATAGAAGGCGGTGGGAAGAAAACCCTTTTTTTTGTATCTTTTGCAATTTAGTCCTCGTAATATCTATATTTACAAATAGGTCCTCGGATAAAAACATTACATCCTTCCCTCTGAATGAAAAGTTTAGTCCTATAAACTTCACGTCTAATTCAAAAGATAACCACTATTGATATTTTTTCATGACATCAATCATATCATAACATCATATTTGGCTTAACTTAATATGAATCTTTCCTAACTCACATTCAATGGCTAGGATTCACAATTTGGTCCCTAGCAATAAGTTTTCAATTTAAAATCATTTAATGCAAGAAATTATTAAATAATCCTCATTAAAATAACAAGAAAATCATGGACATCATAAACAATTCGAAAACAAAGGATATCACAGTTACCCATATGATCCCCAACTTACAACGCATTACTAGATTTCCTTCATTTTATTTGAGATTCATACCATCATTAATTTTCATAAAAATAGTCATTTTTATTGACTTTCTAGATAACAACAAACATTCATCTCAACATTTAGATCTGTGCTAGAATAGCTTTTCTGATATGTTGTTCACTAACTACTCAACATGAACAAAGCATAGATGGTTTTATAATAGACTTGTAACATACTTCCTTTTTAAGTAAAAGTGTGCTTCGTGGGCACACAAGCGTGAAGGTTTCCACAGGTTCTCTGAAAGATAAAATGGTTATGATGGCAATAAAAAATATCAGCACCAATATTTGTTGAAGCTCAAGATTGTCACATGGTAGAAGCACCCAAACGATGTACAACATCTACACCATTGTTTGGAAAGCTAGATTTTGAAATATTCCCCAGAATAATCAAATTGTGCTGAAAAGGTGAGATATGAAAAATGGGTAAAAAGGGCAAAAATTACCTTGGAAGTCAGCTCCTTTCTGCCTGCTTGGACAGCATTAGCAGCAGAGCTTGCAACTAAGGATAGTCGGCCAAGACCCTAACAACATGAACAATAGTCAGTTGAAAGTTATTCAAGTTAGTAAGCCCCATGACCTAGAAATTGAACTGATGGGTAACAAAGAAAAATCTCATAAACCGTGAATATGGGAAATAGAGTATTTACATAACTGAACCTAAGTGCTAACTAAATGCACATTCAGAATTTAGTTACTAATTTCATGCAAAATATTGGATCGTGTCTAACTGGTGAGGTCCCTACAGCAAACACTATGATCAGAAATATAAAGGTATAGACATCTGTCTGGGAGAATAAAACAGAAAGAAACTATTAGAAATTGAAGGAAACACAGAAGACAGTGTCAACGGAAAAAGAAGGCAAGGCTCCAACGAATGCATGGTTTGGGGAGGTCTAATATACACAGCTGTACCCTGCAAGAAAGGGTGTTTCCATGAGTTAAACCTTGATGATCCAGGCTGCAAAGAAGCAATTTTAACATGGTGACACATCCAGTAAAAATGTCAGATAAAAATTGAGGTTTACACGGTTGATAATGATTGAGAACAAAACTTGAACCAAGAGGGTAACATACTGAAGGGTGGGTAAGAAAGTGTGCTTTATGGTGGTTAAGTTTGCACGAGAACAGCTTGTTGCAACCTCAAGTTGAGGACTGGAATAGATAGTTGAGAGCTAGTTAAAAATTATTGGAAACAAACATCAAAATGGATTTGTATGAACTGGTCAACCGATTGTCCTCTTTCCTAAGGTCGAACTAGCAGAGCAACATGGTAAAAAGGGGTTCCATGCAGATCAACCTTAAATTTTGGGACCAATGCAACACACATAATTTAAAAGCTCACGCTTTGTGGCAAATTATATATGCATAGGCATGAAACTCAAGAAAGAAAAAAGAAATTCACTAAGGGGCTTCTTGCCCAAAATCTTATTCGTGAAAAAAGGAATCTGCTAAGTCGTCAAAAAGTGGCCAGTGGCCCAAAAATTTTCAAAAGTTGCAACACAACTAGGTCTCCTAGCAGGCCATATAAATACGACTGAAGAAAGAATATTGATCAACAAAGTCACCTATTACAATATATACTTTCAGGAATCACAAAATACATGACCCATGAGTCTTCTAAACCCCAAAGCGAAGAACATTCATGCAATGAAAACATAGTTATTTTGAGATATCAGTACATGAACCGGAAGGTATTTTTTGTGTGAACTTATGTTAATGTATTATTTCCATGATCAAGAAAGAACACATGACTTAGAAAAAGGGTCTCGGTATCAAACTGATGTTGCTGAGTGAGAAACAGTATTTAGTGAATGACAATTCTTGTTATGATTTCTAGAAGAACAACGCAATACACCAAGTGATTGCACCTTTGCTTATAAAGGTCTAGAAAACCTTATCGATCATGGAGTTTCACACTCGTATAAATGGAATTCTCTTGGTCGCCTAACTACAGATAAGAGACAGATGCGAAGATAGAGTATACAGATAGGCAAGTCATATGTGCCTTGTTCGTCACCTGAGAAACAACAGATACTGTATCTCGGAGCACATCGCCCTGTGAATTATTCCTTCGAGGCGGCGGCGGTGTCGATCCGAATCCCACGTATTTCCCCCCCTGCGATGGCGGGATTCCTTCAGGCCGAGATCCATTTTCTTCCATCTTCCTTGCGAAAAAGCTCTCCTTGTTAGCCGCGGAGGCCTCCAGCTGTGCCCTGGTGTAGATATCCTGTGTCGATCTGTTTCTGGCCGGCTGGTGCGCCCCTCCAGCACTCGGGTCCCTGGAATCACCCGTCCATTGGTTCCTTCTCACATCGGAAGAGGAGGACTGGAAGACATGGTTGTCCCAACTGTCGCACCCACCGTTGCCCGTCAAGGTTCTGCCATTCCCACCGCTCTGCACCAAAGACGGCCTTTTCGCCCCGGCATCGGGAGTTTCTTTGACAACCGGCGGGTCCGTCCAGGGGCGGCCCTCGGCAAGGGCCAGGATGCGCTCCCGGTAGACGGCGGCCGCACGGGTATTGTACTTGGGGACGATGTCGGTCTCCCTGGAGACGCCATATCCGGCGAGGAAGGCGTTGAGGCGGTCGTTGCCGCCAGCCTCCATCTTCTTGAGCTGGATCTCGGACCACGAGTCCATGGTGACGGACCGGACGAAGCTGATGTGGACGCCCAGGCCGCGGTGCTTGCCGGAGCACTCGAGGCAGATGAAGACGCCGTAGGAGACCGAGGCCCACTGCGGGTTCTTCTGGGCGCAGTCGACGCACGACTTGTTCCCCGGCTGCGACTGGAGCTGGCGGAGGCGTCGCGAGGCCGCGGCGGCAGCCATCCCGATCCGGACGTGTCCCGGATAAGAAGAGGGACGAGAGATTAGGGATTGATTGATCTAACAAGGCTTGATCCTCTCCTTACTAATCTCTCTCTCTCTCTCTCTCTCTCTCTCTCTCTCTCTCTCCGTCGGCTTCGTTTTCGTGGGTGGTCGCCGACACGATGTCAAAGGATGTCTTCAGGTTTTCTTTTTTGGGGAATAAAGTTTCGCGTGTTGAGTGGGAGACGCGAAGTGGAAATGGCGTGGATCGCGCACGATTAGCGGACAGTCGGTGCCGAACTCGTGGCCGGAGCCTCGCTGTATTATAACGATGATGACAACTCGGCCGCTTTCGGCCTCGGAGACCGCACACGATTTTGACAACGACAACCGCGGAGCATTCCTCTGCACGTGGATCTCGGTGCCACATCATCGGGCAGGTCGTCGCGCTGCTTCTGTGGTGCGTGACGTGGAACATGTTCTTTCAAGATCAACGTGAGGGTTGACGACCTGCGGAATGTATTTTGACCTCTGACTGTCTAAGCATCGGGAGGAATATGGATGGATTTCTTCAACTCGAAGAGAGAAGGAAAGATTATATTCTTTCGATTCAATTCAACCCGACTTATTCCAACCCCAATCAATCATCTAAATTCCGGAGAAACTTATCCAAAAAAATCTTTCTCGATTTGGCAATTTGACTGATATGGTCAAATCTTATCATCGATCCACGTTAGGAAATATTATTGATGATGATGAAACTGGACGGAGGAATGTTTTGTTCCCAAAGGTAGAAAACACTTGTCATATCCATTATCTACTTCTATAAAGACTAAATTGGGTTTATCCGATAAAATCTCTCTTAATGATTAAATTAGTATCTTTTTAGTTTTAGGCATAAAAGCGTATAAAGAATTTATTGTTTATATCTTAAGTTCGGAATAAAGTTACATTTTGAGAGATTATTTTATATAGTTTCTATCGACCAATTTAATATAAAAACATCTTTTATATGTTATATTGACGTAGTGATTTGAGTCTGTATATCATTCGAATTGATCGAAAATAATAATCATACCATTTGTTCCTTTTATTGTGCTTTGAGATATTGATTTTGTCCAGATAAAATATGTTATTTATTTTAAGATTTCTTCGTTGTTTATATTAAAAAATAATTAAATTGATTTTTGATCGTCATCTTATTGGATGCATCGAAAGAAAGAGAAAGAGGATACTTTGATTGCATCAAGCATATTGAATATTTTTTTCTCTTCAATAAACATATTCATATGTTAAATTGTGATGGAAATGCATCATATACAAATGAGATATTTTAGTTACATTAAATGCTTCATATATTTTTTATTCTAAATGCACATAATATACTTCGATCATATTAGTTACATTAAACACTTTAGTTACACGAGGCACATTAATTACTTTTTTTGGTATGGACAAACAAAGGAGACACATCACTAGCATTGAGTACATCAGTTATTTTTTTATCTCAGATGGACATATCATACATAAAAAAAATATTTATTATATCATATATAAAAATATTTTTTAAAATTTTCTTGCGTTAGATTATATTACTGAGGAAAAAGGTCCAAAATCTTCAAAAAAAAAAAAAAAATTTAAGGGAAGTACTTTTTTTTTTTTTTTTTTGGTAAGGGAACCAATGATTACTATAAAATCATCCTCCATAATATGGATCCAAAATTGATTGACCCAAAAAACACATATTCCAAAATTCATGCCATGAATCCAAGCATTAGATTAGAAGGATCGGACGATACACCAAGAAGATCAGATGTTATAGGAGGTCAATATGTCAATGGATTAGGTGATATGACAAAGTACCGTATGAACCAATAACATGCCGGACAACATAGTATGAGAGACTTAGTTCCTTTTTAATTAAGAATAATTTTTTGAAAGACAAGGTTGATACTATATTGTTTATTAAATATTTTAAAAATATTTTTTTTATAGTTCAAATTTATATTGATGATATCATTTTTGGTTCTTCAAATGAGTCTTTGCGTAAATCTTTTGCCAATAATATGAGTCAAGAATTTAAAATGAGTTTAATGGGTTAATTAACTTTCTTTCGTAGGATTACAAATTAAGCAATTTAGTGATGGAACCTTTATTAGTCAAACTAAGTATATTTTAGATTTATTAAAATGATTTAATATGGATAGTGCTAAGGCTATTAATACACCAATAAGCACTTCTACAAAATTAGATATGGACATTAATGAAAAATATTTTGATCAAAAGACTTATAGGGGTGTGATATGCAGTTTATTATACCACACAACAATTAGACTTTATATTATGTTTAGTGTCTATGTGCTAGATTTCAATCTAATCCCAAGCAATCTCACTTAAAAGCTATTAAAAAGATTTTTAAATTCCTAAAAGGAATACCTAATTTAGGATTATGGTATCTAAAAATTAAAAATCTTGAATTGATTATTTCTGTCGATGTTGATTTTGTTGGATGTAGAATAGATAAAAAAAACACATCTGGAATATGTCAACTCTTAGGTCATTCACTTGTTTCTTGGTCTTCCAAGAAACAAAATTCTATTGCATTATATACAATTGAGGTTGAATATGTAGCAATAGGTACATATTGTGCACAAGTTATTTAGATGAAAAATACTTTAGACTTCACTCGAAAAAAATTCTTATAAAATATGATAATACTAGTGATATTTGTATAATAAAGAATCTCATTCAATATTCTATAACTAAACATATTGATATTATGCATCATTTTATTAGAGATCATATTAATAATCATGACATATCTTTAAAATTTATTGATACAAAGCAATAATTAGTATATATTTTTATAAAACCAGAAGTAATTTGATTTAATTAGAAAAGAAATAGGCATGTTAAATCTTCCAAATGCATAAATGTTTCTTATATCTTTTTCATATCATTATCTTGATTTCTTATTTTTCATGACTTAAGTTTTCTTTCAAGATCATATCCTATAACTCTTCCTTTTGCTAAAGAGAATATTTTCTTTCAAACGAATCATGATCCTTCTCTTGATTTCTCGATATTTTTGACTTGATTTCTCTTGAATCAAGATTATTTCCTATGATTCCTTCCTCTTTCTATTTACAAAAGTAGAACCTTGATTTATGAACTCTTGTATTCATGACTTGATCTTTCTTTTATTCATATAATGATTGAATTATTTATTCCATTTCCCTTCTCCTTTCTTTATTTAATGATAAATGGGATAAAGAAAATTGCTAGTATCTCAAAGAAAAACAAAAGTCTTATCTTGCATATCTCAAGAGAAGCAAAGTACTAGCTTGCTCATCTGAAGCAAAACTTACAAACTTACACGTCTCAAAAGAGAATTACTAGCTTGTACATTTCAAGTAGAAGCAAATATTGCTAACTTTCACATCTCTAAAACATGCTAGTTTGCATGTTCTAAAGCAATGATATATGCAAAATCTTGAAATTATGCAATGATATATGCAACGATTTTAAATTATGTTTCAAAAACATGCTAGTTGCACTTTTCTCCTTTTTGTTGATGATAAATGGTGAGAAATAATGATGATTTGAATTTTTTTTTATTTTAGTATCATGCATGCCCAAGTAATGATAATTTAAAAATTTATTGTTTCGGTATCATGCATTCCAAAGTAATGATGATTTGGGAATTTATTTTTTTGATATCATGCCCAAAATGATGATGATTTATAATGGTTTAGAATTATGCATATTATATCATTATAATTTAAAATATTTATGATTTAAAATGATGCATAATATGCATAGAAGTAATGATATTATGATAATGCATATGATATATGCAATACTATGCATATAAAGTGTGAAATGATGAAGTTTGCAATGAAAATAATTAAAATTATTTTGATTTGAATTCTAAAGTTATCATTTTTTAAATTCAAAGTTTCTTTTAATATGTCATATAGATAGGGGGAGTTTAGTTTATACTTTATTATCAATTGGTTGTCTATCATAAAAAAGGGAGAGATTATTGAATACCAGATTTTGATGATGAAATTAATTAATGAGTTTACGATCTAATATGTTATTTGAAAAAAGTGATGTAGGACTAACTTTGATTAGAAAGGGCAAAACGATTGAAGTAAGAAGAATCAAACATTGCGCCAAGATCGGAAGTTGCATGAGTCAACTTGTCGATGGATCAGGCGATATGCTGAAGGTTCGGACGATATGCCGAAAGTTCGTCGGGAGTTTGGATGAACAAATGAAAAGTCGGATAACTTAGATATAATATCTTGTAATTGTTTAAAGTCTTTATTGTCGAAGTTAAGTCTTAATTTGAATTAGATTTGGATGTATCCCTACTAACTCAATTAGGGGCTAACTGAGCTTGAGTTTGGGCTATTTTGGGCCAAGTGGAAGGCCCATTCAGTAATCCTTAGTTGGCCCAACCAGTGGCACCGCTTAAGGCTCAGCCTGCTAGGCTTTTTGGGCGATGGTACCACCCAGACTAGGCTGTGGTACCACTGACAGATAATATTGTCAAGCAGTGGTACCATCCTATCAAGCTATGGTATTGCCAAAGCCCAGCCTCCCAGGCTCTATCAGGCGGTCATACCACTCAAACTAGCAATAGTACCTATTGAATCTCATATTTTGATGATGGAATCAATTGATGAATTAATGATCTAATCCATATGTTGAGATAAGTGATGCAGGACTAACTACGATCGTGAAAAAGGTAAAACAATTAAAGAAGAATTGAATGTTGAGTCAGAGTCAATGATCGGGCATCAGACCAAATGAATTGGGGGATATACCAAATGATCAGATGATGCAGTGAAAGCTCACCAAAAATTTACCAGGAGTTCACCGAAAGCACACCGAAAGATCACTAGGAGTTCACCGAGGGTTTGGTTGAACAATTGATGTTCCAAACAACTTAGATTGCTTATATTATAATTGTATTAGTCTTAATTATCGTAGTTAGGACTTTAATTTAAGTTAGTTTTAGTAGAAATCCTACTAAGTAAATAAGGGGCTAACTGAGCCCTAAATATGACTGAATTGGGCCTATTGGATGGCCCATTTAGCCACTCGGAGCCACGTCAAGCGATGGCACCACCCAGATTGGGTGGGGGAACCGCTTGAGGCTCGACCTCTCAGGTGGTCTAAGTGGTGGTACCGTCGATAGTTAATACTTCCAAGCGGTGGTACCATCAGAGCCCAATCTCCGAGACTCTGTCAGGTAGTGGTACCGCTAGTACCCTGGAAACCCAGGATAAAACACTTTTTGGCTCCATTTTTTAAGTCATTATAGCCTACATATAGGGAAATCTAGGGGCGACATCACATGGCAGCGGAAGAAAAGAAAATAAAATCCCCAAAATTTTTAAGATGTGTTCATCGTCGTGCGAAAATTAGTGTGCAAAATCTGTAAAACTAAAAACCACGTGTGAGATAGTTATAAATTATTATAAAAATAATAATTTACTAAGTCAGAAGGAGTTCTGATAGGGATGACTCATAGCCAACTCGATATTGGGCCTAGAGGGCCACATAAATATAGTAGGCTTTATGACGAGTAGATGTTCGGATATGAGATATTTGTCAGATCCCCTATCTTATTGGATATCCAATAAGTCTTGAATTATTGGATCCTATGGATAAGATCTAATAGGAACCAATGAGATATTATTGGATAGAGATCTACTAATCTAATAGGTTTCGATAGTTGGATGGAGATCCAACACCCAATAGGGCAAGATCCATTATGATTAAGTTGATAAGAGGGAACTAAACAACAACGGGCCAAAGGTTTTCTTGGTTGTCACTTCCTATTCTCCTCTCCCCTTCTCCTCCTCAAATAGTAGGCTTGGAGATTTGAGGAGCGTCATCGTAGCCCTATTATATGGATCACCGTTAGAGAGGAGGACGCTTGACCTCATTCATCCTCTCCTACAGATCTACATAGATTCAGAGATATACGATTTCCTTAGGTAACACAACTATCTCATGTGTGGTTTTAAGTTTTGTGAGTTTTGCGCACAAATCCTCACACGACGATGAACACATTTTTAAGAAATTTGAGGATTTTTGTTTTCATGTTCTTCCACTTTGCATGTGATGTGGCCCCTAAATTTTCCTATAGTGGTATCAAAGCCAAGTTGTTCGTGCAAAGATTGATTTTGAACTACGTGTATTATGTTTTAGATAGGCTTTTGATGTCAAAATTATTGACGTAAAAGTGAGAAAGCGCAACAATTATTATTTCTCTTGTTGCCCTCACAAATGGTAGCATTAGCCACCATCTACGTACAAGGGGCTAGTAGCCAACGACCTGCCTACAATAGGCGCCACCAATGGTTTGGGCTCTTATAAGGAAGGCTGCTTACGGGCAAAGGGCTCATAGCAGCACTCGCCCATAGTTGCAGTGCCACCCGTAGGCCACCTGACCGCAAGGGTGGGCAGTGCTCGCATGTGAGCCGCCTATAGGGTCGGGGCTTGCCCGTAATGTTCACCTGCACCGACGGTCATGGGCAGAAACACCCATTGGGGCAGTGTCACTTGTGGACAAAACCACCCGCAAGGGTGGAGCTCCCTTCCACCACATGACGTAGTGTAGGGTGGCGGTGGCTGCAACGCAGTAGGGGAGGAGAAGGAAATTAGGGTTTTTGGCCAAATGATAGTTTTACCTCTCAGAATTTTAAAAATTTTAAGTTTCGTCTTTTCTATCCAAATTACCAAAATAAACCTCATAATTCAAAAAATTTCCTACATATTCTCAATTTTAGAAAATATTAGTTAATTAAAAGTTTATTTAATTATTATTATTATCTAGTGTCCCTGCATGATGATGATGCGTACATATAATGTATGATGTGGACGGATGATCATGAACCGTGTGATGCGTGTACATGTGATGTGATTATTATTATTATGGTCTACGAGCCTCCAATTTTATTCTTGTTTATTATTGGGCATGTGTGCCTATGATTAAGTTGTAATCACATAAGGAGGCACAATAGGAATGTGAAAGCGATGGCGGGACCCACGAGACCGAGATGGACGATCACGACGTATGGAGATACGTCGAGATGCCGATAAAACCGAGGACGAGATAAACAATCACAGGACATAGAGATACACTACTACACACATAGATCTTGATGTGAGTGATTATGCTCATTAGCTTGGGCCTAATCACATTAGGTTATGGTCCATGATCATCTAGTGTGATTGCTTATGTGACTGCTTATACATCTACTAGATATGTATATATATTTGCATGTGATGTAGATGTATATTAAATATGTATGTGTGTGACATGTCATATTAGGAGACCAAATCAAAATCCTCTCTCTCGATAATATTAAGTCGGTAAAACATGAAACAATTAAATTGACCCACATGGGCTTCTATTGTTATAGGTAGGAATCAATTCTAGACATAGGTTGAGTTGGTCGAGTCCCTTAAGGCTCGCCTATATTGTGATTAGCTATCTTGCTTACGATATAGATATGTCATCGATGACCTGAGGACATGATTGCTAGTCATAAGTGCCCAGCAAGCCAATCACGTGAGTGATGGCACGTGTGACTTGATACAGAATCTTTTTGCTTATTATATTTTGGCGTATATCACTTTATAACTATTGCATAAATGCATATATATTGTGATGTCCTTGGATTTGTGCAATGGGAATCGGATCGTGATGAGATCACGATAATGAGATCGATTCACCTTTAAACACATATCCTAAATAATCCCGGTCATAGGTTACTCGAGAGGGACATCGTGATAACCGGATAGACTGGTGTGCTGTATACCCGTCCATATGATGGATGCAGCTGGTCTCATAGCTGCTCGTGTAGGGACACTAGGGATACAGTACAGGTGCTCATTGGAGAATGAGTTCACTGATTGATCCGCTTACGGAATGCTGGATGGTTGATGATGCCTTATTGTCAGACAACGATTCCGTAGTCCTAGTGGTGTATCTGGTTCTTAGACTTGAGACACCAAGGATGTCCTGTATGAGTGCTCCACTCTTTGATACCAGACTTATAGGTTTGGCTGTTCCCAGATCTAGTACAGCTGGTCATTGGGAGTGGTAGTCGACCTTACGAGGGCTATTGAGTGTCGACAGAGGATCATCCACTCTCGGCATCATGAGAGGAATATCCCATGTGTTCTTGCTCAGACAAATCCCTGGCCAGGGTCATTTGGGTTGAGAGAGAAAGAGTTCTCCGGGAGAATCCGATTAGAGCGAGACTCGAGTAGAAACCGTATGGGTCTGACAGCACCATGCTCGATATACGGTCTCTGGGATATTAGATGGATGAGGGACTATAGGTACATGGTAACTGAGGACAGACAGGTCCAATGGATTGGATTCCCCTGTATCGTCTGGGGACTACGGCGTAGTGGCCTAGTACTTCCGTAGTCGATGAGTCGAGTGAATTATTACAGAGATAATAATTCACTGAGTTAGAAGGAGTTCTGACAGGTATGACTCACGGCCAGCTCGATATTGGGCCTAGAGGGTCACACACATATGGTAGGCATTGCGATGAGTAGAGGTTCGGATATGAGATATCCGACGGAGCCCTTGTCTTATTGGATGCAGATCCAATACCCACTAGGGAAAGGACCCATTAGGGTTTTGACACGGGATCTCTATAAATAGGAGGGATTCATAGCCTCATAGGCTAGAGTCTTTGCTTGCCCTTCCTATTCTCCTCTCCCTCTCCACCTCAGAGTAGGCCTGGAGTTTTGAGGAGCGTCGTCGCAACCCTGCTGTGTGGATCACCGCTAGAGAGGAGGACGCTTGACCTCCTTCACCCTCTCCTAAGGATCTGCAAGGAAACAGGGATATACGATCTCCCTAGGTAACACAATCTCTATACGCAGTTTTGTGTTTTTGCGGATTTTGCGCACCAATCTTCGCACGACGATGAACATCTTTTTGGGAATCGGGGATTTTTGTTTTCTTGTTCTTTCGCTGCGCATATGATGTCGCCCCCTATGATTTCCCAACAGTGGTATCAGAGCCAGGTTGTTCGTGCGAATGATTGGTTTTGAACTGCGTGTGTTGTGTTTAGGAAGAATATTGACGTCAAAATCGTTGACGCAAAAGCGAGGAAGGGCAGCAACAGTTGCTGCCCTCGATCTGCATACCTGCAGCCACCTGCAGCGACAGCCGCAGCCAAGCAGCACAGCGCCGGCGCATGCGCAAGCGCTGTGCCTGCAGCGGCCGGCCGGCGGTCTGCTTGCAGCAGGCTTGCTGCTGGCGGGGCTGGCAACCCACGGGCAGAGGCGCCGCAGGGAAGCGGCGCCTGCCGCCGAAAGGAAGCGGCGCCTGCCGCCGTTGCTCCCACGGGCGAAACCCCCCCCCAGGGGCGGCCGCCCGGCGGTACAGCACCGTCTGCGGAGGCAGCGGCGCCCGAAGGGGGCGCCCACCCGCAGCGGCATCGCCGCCAGCGGGCGTGCCGCCTGCAGGCGAGGGCAGTGCCCTCGCCCCGCCGCACAGGCCGCCGCCGGCAGGGTGGCGGCGGCGGCAGCAGCAAAAAGGGCAAAGGGTATTAGGGTTTTCTGGGCAAAAGACAGTTTTGCCCCTCGGAATTTGAGAAATTCCAGTTTCTGTCTTTTGTCCAAATTACGAAAATACCCTTAGGAATTGAGAAATTCCCTATATATCCCTGATTTCAGAAAATATTAATTAATTAAAAGGTTTAGTTGATTATTATTTTTTATTATTATCTAGTAGTCCTACATGATGATGATTATTTATACATGTGATGTATGATGAGTGGACGGATGATCATGGACCGTGTGATGTGTGTACTTGTGATTATTATTATTGAGGTCTGCGAACCTCCATTATATTTCTCGTTTATTGTCGGGCCTGCATGCCTATGATTAAGTTGTAATCACATGAGGAGGCGCAGCGGGAGCGTGGATGCCATAGCGGGACCCACGAGACGGACGATCGTGATGCATGGAGATGCATCAAGATGTCGACGGAACCGACGAGGACGAGATGGACGATCACAAGGCATGGAGATGCACCGTTGCACACATAGATCTTGATGTGAGTGATTAGGCCTACTGGCTCGGGCCTAATCATATTAGGTTGTGGTCCATGATCATCTGGTGTGATTGCTTATACACATACTAGATATATATATATATATATTTGCATGCGATGTAGATATATATTAAATATGCATATGTGTGACATGTCATATTAGGAGACCAAATCATAGAAACATCTCTCGATAATATTAAGTCGGTAAACGTGAGGCAATTAGATTGACCCACGTGGCCTTCCATCGTTATGAGTAGGAACCGAATCCCGGTGTAGGTTGAGTTGGTCGAGTCCCTCGAGACTCACCTATATCGCGATTCGCTATCTTGCTTACGACATAGAGATGTCACCGGTGACCTGAGGGCATGATATGCTTGGTCGAGTCCCTCGAGGGTATATCATCAAATCAGACTCATCTTGTAACGAAGGTGTTGACTTAACCGAGCATCATGGTTGGTCGAGTCCCTCGAGGCCATGGTGATTCGGAGGCCGAACAGGACGGGAATCACAAGGAGTTGTGATCGGCAAGAGTTGTCTACCTTTTAGGCTTAGTGTGATTGGTCGAGTCCCTCGAGGTTACACTAAGACGCTGATTGGATCCTGATCCCCACTAGAAGTCTGCCGGAGACTTCCGTTTCACGTGCTGAGGGTGTCGTGTGACTCGTTAGTAAAATAGTGGGAGCATATTAAGATAGAAGTCCATATCTTGATAGTTTATTTCTTGCAAAATCTGCATGTTATTCATTTTTGCTACATCTTTATTTTCAGAAAATGTCGCTTTCAAATCCCTTACGTGGCATACTTGATGTTAACCGCCTCACTGGTCCAAATTATACGGATTGGCTCCGTAACTTGAGAATTGTTCTCACAGCGGAGAAAATCGTGTACGTCCTTGATACAGTGATGCCTACGCCCGAAGAAGGGGCAAGCGAGGATGAGATCGCTCGCTACGTGAAGTACATTGATGACTCCACTCTTGCTCAGTGCTATATGTTGGGCTCTATGACTCCAGAGTTACAGAGACAACATGAAAAGATGGATGCCAGATCCATTCTCCTACATGTCCGTAAATTGTTTGAGGAACAGGGAAGGACTCAACGATATGAGATATCCAAGAGCCTTTTCCGCGCTAGGATGACTGAGGGGACACCGGTTCAGAACCATGTCCTAAAGATGATTGAGTGGATAGAGAAACTCACAGGTCTAGGAATGGTCCTAGAGGATAACTTGTGTGTGGACATTGTGCTTCAGTCCCTACCAGATTCCTTTTCACAGTTCATAATGAATTTTAATATGAACAAGCTTGAGGTGACTCTCCCAGAGCTCCTCAATATGTTGAGGGAGGCAGAGAGTACTATTAAGAAAGAGAAGCCAGTTCTCTACACTAGTGAGACCAGAAAGAAAAGGAAAGCAGAAAGGTCCCTTAAGAAGGGAAAGGGCAAGGGCAAACAAGGTAAAGCAAAGGTTGCTAAGAAAGACCCAACAAAGGACAAAGGCCAGTGCTTCCACTGTGGTAAAGATGGGCATTGGAAGAGAAACTGCAAAGAGTACCTTGCAGAAAGGGCGAAACAAAGCTTGATGAAGCTTCAGGTACATTCATGATCAGTCTCCATTTGTCAGACTCTTATGATAACACATGGGTATTAGATACCGGTAGTGCTTATCATATATGCAATTCGTTGCAGGTTCTGGCAAGGCCTAGGAGACTAGAGAGAGGCGAGATGGACCTCAAGATGGGTAATGGAGCAAAAGTTGCTGTATTAGCTGTTGGCGATGTCGCCCTACATCTGCCTAGTGGAGCTTTTATTGCATTAGATGCATGTTATTTTGTTCCTTCTATTATCAAAAACATTATCTCCATTTCATGTTTAACAGTTAGTGGATATAAATTTGTTTTTGAGAACAATGGTTGTTCGATATTATTAGATGATAAGATCATCACGAAAGGAACATTGCATAATGGTTTATTTATGTTAGACACCACTCCACATATCATGAATATAAATGTGTCCAAAAGGAAACGAGATGAGTTGAATAGTGCATACCTGTGGCATTGTAGGCTAGGTCACATCCATGAAAGAAGGATTCAAAAGTTGCTAAATGATGGATATCTAGATCCATTCGACTATGTGTCATATGCAACTTGTGAGCCTTGCATTCGTGGAAAACTGACCAACTCTCCATTTAGTGGAACTGGAGAGAGAGCCACTGAGTTGTTGGAACTCATACATAGTGATGTATGTGGACCCATGTCAACTCATGCCATTGGAGGTTACTCCTACTTCATTACATTTACTGATGATTTCTCAAGGTATGGATATGTGTACTTAATGAAGTACAAGTCCGAGGCCTTTGAGAAATTCAGAGAGTATAAGAATGAGGTGGAGAACCAGACTGGAAAGAGTATCAAAACTCTTCGATCAGATCGAGGAGGTGAGTACTTAAGTACAGAGTTTACTCACTTCCTCAAGGACCATGGGATATTATCCCAATGGACACCTCCTTATACACCTCAGCTCAATGGTGTCTCTGAAAGGAGAAATCGTACATTATTAGATATGGTACGGTCCATGATGAGTTTCGCTGACCTACCCATCTCATTCTGGGGATATGCCCTAGAAACCGCAGCTTACCTTCTGAACAGAGTTCCAACTAAGTCGGTGGTGTCTACACCATATGAGATATGGAAAGGGAAGAAGCCTGATCTTAAGGTTGTTAAGATTTGGGGCTGCTCTGCCCATGTTAAAAGACACAACCCCGATAAGTTAGAATCAAGGACAGGGCGATGTAAATTTGTGGGACACCCCAAGGAAACTTGTGGGTATTATTTCTATCATCTCGAGGACCAAAAGGTCTTTGTAGCTAAGAGAGCAGTGTTCCTTGAGAAGGAACACATTCTTGGCGGAGATAGTGGGAGAATGATAGAGTTGAGCGAAGTTAGAGAACCAAGCTCAAGCACCACTCTACAGCCCGAGTCTGTTCAGGTACCTAATACACAAGTATCAACTTTACGCAGGTCTGATAGAGTATCCCATCCTCCTGAGAGATATGTGGGACATATTAGAGCAGAGGATGTAGAGGATATTGATCCTCAGACCTACGAGGAGGCTATTATGAGTATAGACTCCGGGAAGTGGAAAGAAGCCATGAATTCTGAGATGGATTCTATGTACTCCAATAAGGTTTGGAACCTAGTTGATGCACCCGAAGGTATTGTACCCATCGGTTGCAAGTGGATCTTTAAGAAAAAGATCGGAGTAGATGGAAAGGTAGAGACCTATAAAGCAAGGCTAGTGGCTAAGGGGTATCGTCAAAGGCAAGGTGTTGACTACGACGAAACTTTCTCACCCGTAGCAATGCTAAAATCCATCAGAATTCTATTGGCTATTGCAGCACACTATGATTATGAGATCTGGCAGATGGATGTGAAAACCGCATTCCTCAACGGGAACCTGGAGGAGGAGGTGTATATGATGCAACCTGAGGGATTCGTGTCCAAGAACTGCCCAGATAAGGTGTGTAGGTTGCTTAGATCCATTTATGGACTAAAGCAAGCTTCCCGAAGTTGGAACATAAGATTTGATGAGGCAATCAGATCTTATGACTTCGTTAAGAACGAAGATGAGCCTTGTGTATACAGAAAGGTAAGTGGGAGCGCTATTAGCTTTTTGGTGTTATATGTGGATGACATCCTCATCATTGGGAATGACATAGGAATGCTATCCACTGTAAAGACTTGGTTATCTAGACACTTCTCCATTAAGGACTTAGGGGAAGCATCCTATATCTTGGGGATTAGAATCTATAGAGATAGATCCAAGAGGATGCTTGGCTTGTCCCAGTCCAGGTACATAAAAACCATTGTCAAAAGGTTTGGCATGGAAAATTCCAAAGGGCAAACATGAATATGATACCTTATGCCTCAGCAATAGGGTCTATCATGTATGTCATGCTATGTACTAGGCCTGATATAGCGCATGCTCTGAGTGTCACGAGCAGGTATCAGGCGAATCCAGGCTTGGAGCACTGGAAAGCAGTAAAGTGTATCCTTAAATACTTAAGAAGGACTAAGGATCTTTTACTAGTATATGGAGGTAATAGCCTTAAGGTTGAAGGCTACACTGACTCAAGTTTTCAGTCTGATGTCGATGATAGCAAGTCGAATTCAAGGTATGTGTACATCTTGAATGGAGGAGCAGTGTGCAGGAAGAGTTCCAAGCAAGATACCACTGCTGACTCGACCACAGAGGCGGAGTACATTGCTGCATCAGATGCAGCAAAGGAGGGAGTCTGGGTGAAGAAGTTCATCACAGATTTGGGAGTCGATACAGATAGCGACAAGTCGACTTCCTTATATTGTGACAACTATGGGGTGATTACTCAAATAAGGGAACCCGGGTCTTATCAGAAGTGTTCTGAGGAGGTTCCAGCTTATAAGAGAGATCGTAACCCGAGGAGATGTAGCAATGGAAAGAGTTCCATCCGAAGATAACATTGCAGATCCACTGACAAAGCCGTTGTCTCATTTTGTCTTTGAGCGTCACAGGGGTCTGATGGGGATCAGACACATAGGTGATTGGCTTTAGGTCAAGTGGGAGATTGCTAGTCATAAGTGCCCAGCAAGCCAATCACGTGAGTGATGGCACGTGTGACTTGATACAGAATCTTTTTGCTTATTATATTTTGGCGTATATCACTTTATAACTATTGCATAAATGCATATATATTGTGATGTCCTTGGATTTGTGCAATGGGAATCGGATCGTGATGAGATCACGATAATGAGATCGATTCACCTTTAAACACATATCCTAAATAATCCCGGTCATAGGTTACTCGAGAGGGACATCGTGATAACCGGATAGACTGGTGTGCTGTATACCCGTCCATATGATGGATGCAGCTGGTCTCATAGCTGCTCGTGTAGGGACACTAGGGATACAGTACAGGTGCTCATTGGAGAATGAGTTCACTGATTGATCCGCTTACGGAATGCTGGATGGTTGATGATGCCTGTCAGACAACGATTCCGTAGTCCTAGTGGTGTATCTGGTTCTTAGACTTGAGACACCAAGGATGTCCTGTATGAGTGCTCCACTCTTTGATACCAGACTTATAGGTTTGGCTGTTCCCAGATCTAGTACAGCTGGTCATTGGGAGTGGTAGTCGACCTTACGAGGGCTATTGAGTGTCGACAGAGGATCATCCACTCTCGGCATCATGAGAGGAATATCCCATGTGTTCTTGCTCAGACAAATCCCTGGCCAGGGTCATTCGGGTTGAGAGAGAAAGAGTTCTCCGGGAGAATCCGATTAGAGCGAGACTCGAGTAGAAACCGTATGGGTCTGACAGCACCATGCTCGATATACGGTCTCTGGGATATTAGATGGATGAGGGACTATAGGTACATGGTAACTGAGGACAAACAGGTCCAATGGATTGGATTCCCCTGTATCGTCTGGGGACTACGGCGTAGTGGCCTAGTACTTCCGTAGTCGATGAGTCGAGTGAATTATTACAGAGATAATAATTCACTGAGTTAGAAGGAGTTCTGACAGGTATGACTCACGGCCAGCTCGATATTGGGCCTAGAGGGTCACACACATATGGTAGGCATTGCGATGAGTAGAGGTTCGGATATGAGATATCCGACGGAGCCCTTGTCTTATTGGATGCAGATCCAATACCCACTAGGGAAAGGACCCATTAGGGTTTTGACACGGGATCTCTATAAATAGGAGGGATTCACAGCCTCATAGGCTAGAGTCTTTGCTTGCCCTTCCTATTCTCCTCTCCCTCTCCACCTCAGAGTAGGCCTGGAGTTTTGAGGAGCGTCGTCGCAACCCTGCTGTGTGGATCACCGCTAGAGAGGAGGACGCTTGACCTCCTTCACCCTCTCCTAAGGATCTACAAGGAAACAGGGATATACGATCTCCCTAGGTAACACAATCTCTATACGCAGTTTTGTGTTTTTGCGGATTTTGCGCACCAATCTTCGCACGACGATGAACATCTTTTTGGGAATCGGGGATTTTTGTTTTCTTGTTCTTCCGCTGCGCATATGATGTCGCCCCCTATGATTTCCCAACAATGATATGCTTGGTCAAGTCCCTTAAGGGTATATCATCGAATCAAACTCATCTTGTAACGATGGTATTGACTTAACCGAACATCATGGTTAGTCGAGTCCCTCGAGACCATCATGGTTCAGAGGCTAAACAAGATGAGAATCACAAGGAGTTGTGATCGTCAAAAGTTGCCTACTTTTTGGGCTTAATGTGATTGATCGAGTCCCTCGAGGTTACACTAAGACACTGATTGGATCTCGATCCCTACTAAAAGTCTATCGGAGACTTCCATTTCATGCACTGGGGGTGTCGCATGACTCACTAGAAAAATAGTGAGAGTAGAATAAGATAGAAGTCCATATCTTGATTATTTATTTTTCTATAAAATCTGCATGTTATTTATGTATGTTACATCTCCTGTTTGTTAGAAATATGTCACTTTTAAATAATTTACATGGCATACTTAATGTCAATCAGCTCACTAGTCTGAATTATATGGATTGGCTCTGCAACCTTAGAATTATTCTCATTATGGAGAAAATCATATATGTCCTTGAGACGGTGATGCCTATGCCCGAGAAAGGGGCAAGCGAGTATGAGATCTCGCTCGCTACATTAAGTACACAGATGACTCCACTATTGCTCAGTGTTATATGTTGGGCTTCATGACTCCTAAGTTATAGAGATAGCATGAAAAGATGAATGCTAGATCCATTCTCCTATATGTCTATGAACTATTTGAGGAACAAGGAAGAACTCAACGATATGAGATATCCAAGAGTGGATAAAAAAACTCTAAGTCTAGAAATGGTCCTAGAGGATAACCTATATGTGGATCTTGTGCTTCGATCCCTACTAGATTCTTTTTCATAATTCATAATAAAATTTAATATGAATAAGCTTGATGTGACTCTCTCTAAGCTCCTCAATATGTTGAAAGAGGTAGAAAGCACTATCAAGAAATAGAAGTCAGTTCTATATATTAGTGAGACCAGAAAGAAAATGAAGGCGGAAAAGTCCCTTAAGAAGGGCAAGGGCAAGGGTAGACTAGGTAAAGCAAAAGTTACTAAGAAAGACTTAACAAAGAAAAAAGGTCAATGCTTCCACTACGACAAAGATGGGCATTGGAAGAGGAATTGAAAAGAGTACCTTACAGAGAGCGTAAAACAAAAGCTTGGAGAAGCTTTAGGTATATTCATGTTCAGTCTCTATTTTTTAAACTCTTATGATAACACATGGGTATTGGATATCGGTAGTACTTATCATATTTATAATTCATAGCAGGTTCTTGCAAAACCTAAAAGATTGGCGAGAGGCGAGATAGACCTCAAGATGGGTAATGGAGCAAATGTTACTACAGTAGTTATTAGCGAGATCACCATACATCTGCCTAGTAGAGTTATTATTGTATTAGATGCATGTTATTTTGTTCTTTATATTATCAAAAATATTATTTCCATTTAATGTTTGATAGTTAGTAGATATAAATTAGTTTTTGAGAATAATGGTTATTTAATATTATTATATAATGAGATCATCACGAGAGGAACATTGCATAATGGTTTGTTTATACTAGACACTACTCCACATATCATGAATGTAAGTATATCCAAGAGAAAATGAGATGAGGTGAACAATGCATACTTGTGGCATTGTATGCTAGGTCACATCTATGAGGGAATGATTCAAAAGTTGCTAAAGGATAGATATCTAGATCTATTCGACTATGAGTTATATGCAACTTGCGAGCCTTGCCTTTGTAGTAAACTGACCAACCCTCTATTTAGTGTAATTGGAGAGAGAGCCACTGAGTTGTTGGAACTCATACATAATGATGTATGTGGTCTCATATCAACTTATGTCATAGGTGGTTACTCCTACTTTATTACCTTTACTGATAATCTCTCAAGGAATTAACATGTGTACTTGATGAAGTACAAGTCTGAGGCCTTCAAGAAATTCAAGGAGTATAAGAATGAAGTAGAGAACCAGACTAGAAAGAGTACTAAGACTCTTCGATGAGATCGAGGAGGTGAGTACAAAGTTCACCCAGTTCCTCAAAGATCTTGGAATTCTATCCAAATAGACATCTTCTTATACACCTCAACTCAATGGTATATCTGAAATGAGAAATTGTACACTATTAGACATGGTGTGGTCCATGATGAGCTTCACCAACCTACTCATCTTATTTTGGGGATACACTCTAGAGACCGCAGCTTACCTTATGAACAGAGTTCCTCCTAAGTCGATAGTGTCTACACTATATGATATATGAAAAGGAAAGAAGTCGGATCTTAAGATTATTAAGATTAGGGGTTGCCCTGTCTATGTTAAAAGACACAACCCCGATAAGTTGGAATCAAGGACTGAGCGGTGTAAGTTCGTAAGATACCCCAAGAAAACTTGTGGGTATTATTTCTATCACCCCAAGGACCAAAAGGTCTTTATAGCCAAGAGAGCAATGTTCCTTAAGAAGGAACACATTTTTGGCGCAGACAGTGGGAGTGTGATAGAGTTAAGCAAGGTTTGAAATCCTAGCTCAAACACCACTCCATAGCCCGAGTCTATTCAGATACCTAACACACAAGTTCCAACTTTATGTAGGTCCGACAAAGTATCACATCCTCTTGAGAGATATGTAAGACATATTAGAGGAGAGAATGTTGAGGATATTGATACACAAACCTACGAGGAGTCTATTATGAGTATAGACTCTAGGAAGTGGCAAGAAGCCATGAATTCTAAGATAGATTTCATATACTCCGACAAGATTTAGAACCTAGTTGACGCACCAAAGGGTATTATACCCATTGGTTGCAAGTGGATCTTCAAGAAGAGGATAAGAGGAGATGAAAATATAGAGACCTATAAAGCAAGGTTAGTAGCTAAGGGATATTGTCAAAGGTAAGGTGTTGACTATGATGAAACCTTCTCACCCATAGCCATAATAAAATCTATCCGAATTCGATTGGCTATTGTAGCACACTATTATTATGAGATATAGCAGATAGACGTGAAAATCATATTCCTCAATGACAACCTCGAGAATGAGATGTATATGATACAGCTTGAGGGATTTATGTCTAAGGACTACCTAGATAATGTATGTAGGTTGTTTAGGTTCATTTATGGACTGAAGCAAGCTTCTCGAAGTTGGAATATAAGATTGATAAGGTAATTAGATCTTATGACTTCATTAAGAATGAATATTAGCCTTATATGTACAGAAAGGTAAGTGAGAGCGCTATCACCTTTTTGGTATTATATGTAGATGATATCCTGATCATTGGGAATGATGTAAAAATCTTATCCACAATAAAGACTTGGTTATCTAGATACTTCTCCATGAAGGACTTAGGGAAGGTATCCTATATATTGGGGATTCATATTTATATAAATTAATCTAAGAGAATGCTTGGCTTGTCCCAATCTAGGTACATAGACACAATTGTCAAAATGTTTGGCATGAAAATTTTCAAGAGAGATCTCATACCAATGAGACATGGGATATCACTTTCTAGGAGTATGTCCCTAAAGACTCTTAAAGAAAGGGCGAACATAGATAGGATATCCTATGCCTCAGCGATAAGGTCTATCATGTATGTCATGCTATGTACTAGGCCTGATATAATGCATGCACTAAGTATCATGAGTAGGTTTCAGGGGGATCCAGGATTGGAGCACTAGAAAGCAATAAAGTGTATCCTTAAGTACTTGAGAATGACTAAAGATCTTTTATTGGTATATGGAGATAGTAGCCTTAGGGTTGAAGGCTACACGAACTTGAGTTTCCAATCCGATGTTGATGATAGCAAGTCTAATTCAGGATATGTTTCACCCTGAATGGTGGAGCAATATGCTGAAAGAGTTCCAATCAAGATACTACTATTGACTCAATCACAAAGATGGAGTACATTGCTACAGTAGAGGCAACAAAGGAGGAAGTCTGGATAAAGAAGTTCATCACATATCTAGGAGTCATGCCGGGCGGCAAGGAGATGATTCTCTTATATTACGACAACTACAAGGCAATTGCTCAAATAAGGGAACCCGAGTCTCATCATAAGTGTTTACAGGAGGTTCTAGCATATTAGAGAGATCATGGCCCGAGGAGATGTAGCAATGGAAAGAGTTCCTTCCGAAGATAATATTGTAGATCCATTGATCAAGTCATTATCTCATATTGTCTTAGAGCATTACAGGGGTCTGTTAGGGATCAGAAAGATAGGTGATTGGCTTTAGGTCAAGTGGGAGATTGCTAGTTATAGGTGTCCTACAAGCCAATCACGTGAGTGATGATACGTGTGACATGATACACATTCTTTTTTCTTATTATATTTTAATATTTTATCACTTTATATTGCTTATTGCATATATGTATATATATACATATATATTGTGATGTACATAGATATATGTAATTGAAATCAAATCGTGATGAGATCACGATAATGAGACCGATTCACCATTCAACACAAACCATAAATAATCCTGGTCATATGTTACTTGAGAGGGACGTCGAGATAATCGGACAAACTAGTGTACTGTATACTCGTCTATATGATGAAGGCAGTTGATCTCATAGCTGCTCATGTGGGGACACTAACAATGCAGGTGCTCATTGGTGAATGAGTTTACTAATTGATCCGCTTATAGAATGCTGGATAGTTAATGATACCTCATTGTCAGATAGTGATTCTATTATCCTAGTAGTGTACCTGATCCTTAGACTTGAGACACCAAGAATATCCTATATGAGTACTCAACTCTTTGATATCAAACTTATAGGTTTGGAAGTTCTAGATCTAGCATAATCAGTCATCGGGAGTGACAATCAATTTTAGAAGGGCTATTGAGTGTCGATAGAGGATAATTCGCTTTCAGTGTCATTAGAGGAATATTCATGTGTTCTTGCTCAGATAAATCCCTAACTAGGGTTATTCGGATTGAGAGAGAAAGAGTTCTATGGGAGAATCCGATTAGAGCGATACTCGAGTAGAAACTATATAGGTCTGACAACACCATGCTCGGTATACGGTCTTTGGAATATTAGATGGATAAGAGACTCTAGGTACATGATAATTGATGACAGATAGGTCCAAAGGATTATATTCTCTTGTATCATCTAGGGACTATGGTGTAGTGGCTTAGTACGTTCGTAGTCGATGAGTTGAGTGAATTATTATCACTGAGCCAGAAGGAGTTCTGACAGGTATGACTCACAACCAACTCGATATTAGGCTTAAAGGGTCCATACATATGGTAGGCATTATGACGAGTGGATATTCGAATATAAGATATCAACCAGAGCCCCTATTTTATTGAATATCCAATAAGTCCATAAATTATTGGATCCTATTGATGAGATCCAATAAGAGCTAATGAGAGATTATTAGATGGAGATCAAATAATTTAGAAGGCTTGGGTAGTTGGATGGAGATCCAATACCCAATAGGGTAAGATCCATTAGGGTTAAGTTGGTAGAGGGCCTCTATAAATAGGAGGGAACCAAAGACCCATAGGCTAGAGGCTTCTTGGTTGTCACCTTCTATTCTCCTCTCCCCTTTTCTTTCTCAAGTAGTAGGTGTAGAGATTTAAATAGTGATTTAAGGAGCATCGTCGTAGCCTTGTTGTGTGGATCACAGCTAGAGAAGATGATACTTGACCTCTTTCATCCTCTCCTATAGATCTGCAGGGATTTAGGGATATACGATCTCTTTATGTAACACAACTATCTCACACGTGATTTTAAGTTTCGTGGGTTTTGCGTACCAATCTTCGCATGATGACAAACATATTTTTGGAAAATTTAGGATTTTTTTATTTTTTATTCTTTCACTACGTATGTGATGTTGCTCCTAGATTTCCCTATATATACTAATCTCAACAAGGTATATTTAAAGGACAACTATCTGCTCTCTTGGATTAATCAACTAGTTGATGCCACATCGGGTTATGAGCTCCTCACCTTTTATGGATGCATTCTCAAGGTATAACTAGATAAAGATGGTAGAGACACAAGACTAAACGTGCCAAAACACCTGAATTAGGAAGACCCAACTCATAGGATGAGATCATGAATGCTCCCAAGGTTATGTCATGTTGTCAAGGACATTCAGGCCATGTGTCATATGAATTAAATGATGTACTTTAGACCCCTCTTGCAAAAGCCTCGAAGCATGCCCTCGCGAGGTGGGTGGGGCCAAGGGCCCAAATAATAGAGAACATATAATCAGCTTAAAACCTCCCACGTAAACGCTATGTAAGGCTTGTGGGAGGAAAATGTACATACGAGCTGACACCCACTTGTCCGAATGGATAGTGTTAGGATCGAGAGCACTAAGAGGGGGGGGGGGTGAATTAGTGCAGCGGAAATCTTACAGCGATTAAAAACCAAAAGCTGCGTTCGTTCAAAAACTGTTATGATGCAAAAGCAAATTCTCAGTTTGTATCTAAGTGCAGTTTGCGTCTAAGCGCAGATTGCGTCTAAGCGCAGTTTTGCGTCTAAGCGCAGTTTACGTCTAAACTCAGATTTACGTCTAAACGATGTTTTACGTCTAAACGCAGATTTACGTCTAAACGCAGATTTACGTCTAAACGCAGATTTACGTCTAAACGCAGTTTTACGTCTAAACGCAGATTTACGTCTAAACTCAGATTTACGTCTTAAACTCAGATTTACGTCTAAACGCAGATTTACGTCTAAACGCAGTTTTACGTCTAGACGTAGATTTACGTCTAAACTTTGAAACTTGTTTGTATACTCGCAGAAGGCAGTATGCAGTTGGAATCAAGATGTAAACGTGAACTGAGATCTGATGATTGAGCGAGGAAAGCCGATTTACGTCTGAATGCAGTTTTACGTCTAAATGCTGAAACTCGTTCGTAAAATCGTAGAGGAAAGTTTGCAGTTATCAATAGGATCAAAATGTAAGTATAAACTGCAAAGAAGCTCGTTCGTAAAAGCACGGAAGACAGTTCTGCAGAATCAAACGTAAACGTAAACAGTAACGTATAAAAATACGAATTTACGTCTGAATGCAGATTCGGAAGAACAGCACTTAGAACTTGTTCGTGAAAGCGCAGAGAGCAGTAGTAATGAGGGAGGTTTGCAGTAATGATAAAGTGCTCGAAAATAAACGCAAACCAGAGATTTAGAGTGGTTCGGTCAGCCTTGACCTACTCCACTTTTGGCTTCCTCCACCGACGAGGTTGCCGACGTCAACTAGGTGCCTTCCTTCAATGGGCGAAGGCCAAACTGCCCTTTTACAATTTCTCTCCTTTTGACAGGCTCAGGAGACAACCTTTACAGACCTTTCTCTCCTCACTTTACAACTGAAAACTTGAAGAACAGAAGGAGGAGACTTAAAGGCTTTACAACACTTTTGAGCTCTTAGAATCACAGAAAAGATCAAGATTTCGGTATAGGTCTGTATCTTTTCAGTGCTGAATGGGTGGGGTATTTATAGGCCCCAACCCAATTCAAAATTCGAGCTCAAAACGATCAAATCGATCAAATCCCAGAATTCTGGGATCAGGCGGTTGCACCTCTTGACTGGAGAGGTGGCACCACCTGGCAGAGCTCGAAGACTGAGCTCAGGCGATTGCTTCTCTCTGCCAGAGCTCGAAGACTGAGCTCGATGGTTCCATCACCTGGCAGAGCTCGAAGACTGAGCTTGGTGGTTGCATCACCTGGCAAAGCTCGAAACTGAGCTCGGTGGTTGCATCACCTGGCAGAGCTCGAAACTGAGCTCAGGCTGATGCACCTCTCTGCCAGAGCTCGAAGACTGAGCTTGGTGATTGCATCACCTGGCAGAGCTCGAGACTGAGCTCAGGCTGATGCACCTCTCTGCCAGAGCTCGAAGACTGAGCTCGATGGTTGCATCGCCTGGCAGAGCTCGAAACTTGAGCTCTGGCAGTGCTACCTCTTGGCAGAGGAGGTTGCACCGCCCAGTCTAGCTCGAAGACTGAGCTCTGGGCGGTTGCACCTCTTGGCTGGGGCGGTTGCACCTCCCAGCCTCGCAGCCCTGGCGGTTGCACCTCCTGGCTGGGGCGGTTGCACCTCCCAACCTCGCAGGAAGACATAGCCTGGGCGGTGCTACCTCCAACCCTGGCGGTGGCACCTCTTCACTATTCCAGCTCACTTGGTTTGGCTCCAAACTTGGTCCAAACCAGTCCGAACTTGGGCCTAATTGGCCCCTACTTGGGTTATAGGATTAACACCTAATCCTAACCCTAATTAACGTGCTAACTATGAATTTAAAGACATTTTCTAAGCTATTACAAAGTCCGCAAGTCAAGACTTCTTCTAGCGAGCTTCCGGCAAACTTCCGGCGGTCTTCCGATGAACTCTCGGAAACCATTCTGCGGACTTCCGGCAAGCTCCTAGACTTCACGATTTGTTCTTAGCGAGTTCCAACGAGCTTTTTCGGCAAGCTCCGATCTTTCTCGGCGAGCTCCGCGAACTCCCAACGAATCTTCGGACTTCTGTCGAACTCTCGAACTCGCAACAAATCCTTCGCGCTTGACTCCGACACTTTGTTTCGCTTTATGTCTTCATCGTTATCATAGTTAATCCTGCACAATTAAAACAAAACTTCGATCGAGACAATTAATCCTAAGCAATTAACCAAGTTGTCCGACATGTCATTGGTCTCTCGACGCTTCGTCCGATTCTTCGGCGCATCGTCCTCTCCTGCAGCCTATTGCCCAATCGGCCAGTTGACTCCGCAACTCCGATATCCTTGGCACAATACCTGCTCTTCTTGGGCGAATGCCCGAGTCCACGGCCCGAAGCCTTCTGTCGATACGCCGACCGATCCACCGGCCCGACGTCCAATCTTCTGACATGTTCCTTCGGCACAACATGATTTTCCTGCTTTAATTGTCTCATCCTGATCGAAGCATCCTGCGTCACTCAAAACGCAGATTAAATCATAAACATATATCAAGTAGTTTCATCATCAAAATACGAGATTCAACAATCTCCCCCTTTTTGATGATGACAACCACTTGATGACGGAGTTAAACTTAACTCCCGGAGTTTAAACAAACTCCCCCTATCAATATGCCATATTGATAGAACCTTGAATTCAAACTGAATTCAAGTCATTGCAATATTCATCATGAATACTTGCAACACGTCAACATGAACTTATGCATAAACTTATGCATCACATGTCATGTCATCAACATACTTCTCCCCCTTTGTCATCAACAAAAAGGAGAAGTACTACAAACAAGTGTGTGTGATATTGGTTCAACTCATTGCATGAAAATCATACTATCAAGTTTTATCATCATGCAAGTTTGCTAATATCAAATATCAACATGAAAAAAATTACGATGTAAGCTTTTGATATCATAATGCAAACATTTCAAGTGTTTATCAATTATAGCAGTTCATCACATGGTAAGATATCAACGCGTAAAATTACGATACAAGTTCTTGATATCTTAACGCATGATGAAAACATGGCATAATACAAGTTTGGCAATCATAGCATCAATTCATATATCTCTTAATGATGCAAGCATTGCAAATATGGCAATCATATCAATTCATATATCTCTTGATGATGCAAGCCTAGCATCAGTGTTCATAGCATCAATTCATATATTTCTCCCCCTTTGTCATCAACAAAACGGAGAACGATATAAGCAAATTTTAAGCATAAGTGCTTGTTGTTATGTATGTGAAATAAATCCTTGCAAGTAAAAACACTTTCATCCATATTCATCAAATCCATTTCTCAAAAAATATTTTTCACATGATGTGTGTATGAGAAATGTATTTGCTAGTTAATTACATATGTCAAAAATCAATGATATGAACTAAACTTGATATGACATATGCTTGTTAAGTTTGGAAGAGAGTGAACTTGATATGTTAGATTCAAGAGAATCCGAAAATGAAATTTGACTCTTTCTTCCATTCGGACAAGGTTTTGCTATAGATATTCAATTACAATCATGAAGGTAAAGCATGCTTGTTATCATGGAAGTTTTGTATTCAAGCACATAATTTTTAACATGTAATTGTGTAAAATCATTATGCCAATCAAGTGATTCGATCATTCAATCAAGAAGGTTCGAAAAATAATTTTAACACGTTCAATCATTAGGACGTATTTTTGCCATAGTTTTTCAAATACAATCATAAAGATAAGACATACTCATCATCATGATAGTATGATAGCAGGTTTACCATATACAAGCTAGCAAAAAATTTCTACATTTTAAGGCCCGCAAGCTAGCAATTTTGAGATGTTCAAGAAAGCAACTCTTGCTTCTTGATATATGCAAATTTGTCAAGTTTTGCTAGATGTGCAAGTTAGCATTTTTGCCTCTTGAGATAGGCAAGATAGCACATTTGCTTTTTTTGAGATAGCAGCTTTTCGCTTCTCTTTAGACTACGAGCTAGCAATTTTTACGATGTACAAGTTTCACAATATACAAGCTAGCAAAAAAAAAAAAAAAAAAAACTTCGAAAGCAAATGCAAGATAACTTTCTTGTGTAGGCTCATGATTATTGCTTCCTATTGTAATGTGCAAGTTGCAAGTCTTGCTTCTTGAGATATTCAAGATGGTGATGTTCAAGAAGACAACTTTTGCTTCTTGAAATAAGCAAGTTAGCAAACTTTGCTACTTACGATAGGCAAGCTGGCAATCAAGTTTTTGCATCTTCTTGACTTGTGCAAACTAGCTATCTCCCCCTTTGTCATTGTCAACAAGGGAAAAACCCTTTACATCAATTTCTAAATCATGACAAAGGTAAGTAATCATTCTTATTTGTGCATCATTATAGTTTCAATGCACAAATTCATTAACATTACATTTCAAAAAATTTTATGCATGATACCGAAAAATCAATCATCATCATGAGCATATCAAACATGATATTCAAGCATTCATGATATATCATTTTGGCAACATGATCATAGATATTCAAACGATGGTATCTAGAATTCATTACATCCTATTATGCATGATCATTAACTCCTCATTTGTATTTCATGCATTATTTCATTTCATCTCATAAGGAATATCAAGAAGAGTTATTGGATGATGAGATAAATATTTTATGAATACACAGAATATCATAAGTGTTTCATGTATTCATATTATCACATGAAGCATATTATCATTTTTAAGATTCATAACATGAATAACGTTATTACTATTTCATCAAAATCAGTTTCGAGATTCACATAATATCATGAAATCATTAATCTCGATAAAATGGGAAAAACATTTTCTTTTTAAGTGATTCTTTTAACACATCATAAAAAAGAAAAACTCATTCATAATTCAAGTGATTTACAAGATATCATAAATGAATTTATCACTTGTATTTCACCAAAATCGAGAACTCTAGAGTTAGAAAATGATTGAAGCATTTAATCTGATTGAAGAATGATTCATATTTAAAGTGTAGCATTTGTCAAATCTGAAATCATCAAGTATAACTTTAATATTTTCATTGCAACATTAAGCAAGGTTTCATTGAACATAATTTTGAATGATTCTTGTAAATGCCTAAAACTTCTTTAGTTTTAATTTATGATTGACTTTATAATAGCATGCTCAAATCTTTATTCTTATGTCAAAAACCATACATTATATTTAATAAACAAAGACAATGAAAAATATCAAGCCTTCCAGACAAAAGCCATGTATCGTCATTGAAAAGCAATATGAAAATCATCAAAATATACATTCTTGCTTCTCAAGCACATAAATAAGATTAATCTCACTAGGTGTAAAATCATTAGATTTCTATCTTGCATTAACATAAGACATGCAATTTTCATTATCATTTTCAAGATTACAAGCATGATCATATTTTTGCATTTTCATTGTTAAATTATAATTTTCAAGAAAATTTAAAGAAAAAGAAAAATGCATCATGAAAAGCATCATGTAATTTCGAAGTAAATTAGGGGGATTTCGATTACCTCATCATTGTAGGCTGTTAAGGCGTAGTTTGCCGCCTTGCTTTTGTTGACTTTCTCTTCTTCGGAGGAGCTCGATTCATCCCAATTTTTGTTCTTCTTCTTGCGTTTAAAGCAAGTAGTTTGATTCTTTTTGCTTTTTAATTTTCGTTTCATCTGTAGTTTAAGTTCACCATCACTTGAGCTTAGGCTCGAGTGGTCTTCAAATGTTCTATGTCCCAAATCCTTCCTGTTCTTTGGAAGGTTGTTTTGTTCATCATTGTCCTCATCACTTGAGTCATCGCTCAAGTGGCATTCATTTGTCCAGAGTTCAACATGTTCATCATGTGCATTGTACACCATTTCATATGTCATCAATGACCCAATTAGTTCTTCAAGTGGTAAGTTGTTTAGGTTTTTAGCTTCTTGTATTGCAGTTACTTTTGAATCCCACTTCTTAGAAAGAGAACGCAAAATTTTGTTTACGAGTTCAAAGTCCGAAAAACATTTTTCAAGAGCTCTTAAACTATTGACGACATCCGTGAAACGGGTGTACATGTCGCCTATAGTCTCGCTTGGTTGCATTCGAAAAAGCTCGAAATCATGCAATAAAAAGTTAACTTTCGAGTCTTTGACACTACTAGTTCCCTCGTGCGTGATTTCAAGTGTTCGCCAAATGTCAAAAGCTGTTTCGCACGTAGAAATCCGATTGAACTCATTTTTGTCCAAAGCGCAAAATAAGGCATTCATAGCCTTTGCGTTTAAAGAGAAATACTTCTTCTCCAAATCCGACCATTCGTTCGTCGGTTTAGAGGGAAGTTGAAAGCTGTTTTCAACGATATTCCATAAATCCAGATTTAGAGAAATCAAGAAAACTCTCATTCGAGTTTTCCAATAAGTATAGTCCAATCCGTTAAAGAACGGTGGACGAAAGACCGAAAAGCCCTCTTGAAGAGCCATTTCTCTCGGGTGTAAATCCGAAATGAGAAATACCCTGCTCTGATACCAATTGTTAGGATCGAGAGCACTAAGAGGGGGGGGGGGGTGAATTAGTGCAGCGGAAATCTTACAGCGATTAAAAACCAAAAGCTGCGTTCGTTCAAAAACTGTTATGATGCAAAAGCAAATTCTCAATTTGTATCTAAGTGCAGTTTGCGTCTAAGCGCAGTTTTGCGTCTAAGCGCAGTTTACGTCTAAACTCAGATTTACGTCTAAACGCTGTTTTACGTCTAAACGCTGTTTTACGTCTAAACGCAGATTTATGTCTAAACGCAGATTTACGTCTAAACGCAGTTTTACGTCTAAACGCAGATTTACGTCTAAACTCAGATTTACGTCTTAAACTCAGATTTACGTCTAAACGCAGATTTACGTCTAAACGCAGTTTTACGTCTAGACGCAGATTTACGTCTAAACTTTGAAACTTGTTTGTATACTCGCAGAAGGCAGTATGCAGTTGGAATCAAGACGTAAACGTGAACTGAGATCTGATGATTGAGCGAGGAAAGCCGATTTACGTCTGAATGCAGTTTTACGTCTAAATGCTGAAACTCGTTCGTAAAATCGTAGAGGAAAGTTTGCAGTTATCAATAGGATCAAAATGTAAGTATAAACTGCAAAGAAGCTCGTTCGTAAAAGCACGGAAGACAGTTCTGCAGAATCAAACGTAAACGTAAACAGTAACGTATGAAAATACGAATTTACGTCTGAATGCAGATTCGGAAGAACAGCACTTAGAACTTGTTCGTGAAAGCGCAGAGAGCAGTAGTAATGAGGGAGGTTTGCAGTAATGATAAAGTGCTCGAAAATAAACGCAAACCAGAGATTTAGAGTGGTTCGGTCAGCCTTGACCTACTCCACTTTTGGCTTCCTCCACCGACGAGGTTGCCGACGTCAACTAGGTGCCTTCCTTCAATGGGCGAAGGCCAAACTGCCCTTTTACAATTTCTCTCCTTTTGACAGGCTCAGGAGACAACCTTTACAGACCTTTCTCTCCTCACTTTACAACTGAAAACTTGAAGAACAGAAGGAGGAGACTTAAAGGCTTTACAACACTTTTGAGCTCTTAGAATCACAGAAAAGATCAAGATTTCGGTGTAGGTCTGTATCTTTTCAGTGCTGAATGGGTGGGGTATTTATAGGCCCCAACCCAATTCAAAATTCGAGCTCAAAACGATCAAATCGATCAAATCCCAGAATTCTGGGATCAGGCGGTTGCACCTCTTGACTGGAGAGGTGGCACCGCCTGGCAGAGCTCGAAGACTGAGCTCAGGCGATTGCTTCTCTCTGCCAGAGCTCGAAGACTGAGCTCGATGGTTCCATCACCTGGCAGAGCTCGAAGACTGAGCTTGGTGGTTGCATCACCTGGCAGAGCTCGAAACTGAGCTCAGGCTGATGCACCTCTCTGCCAGAGCTCGAAGACTGAGCTTGGTGATTGCATCACCTGGCAGAGCTCGAGACTGAGCTCAGGCTGATGCACCTCTCTGCCAGAGCTCGAAGACTGAGCTCGATGGTTGCATCGCCTGGCAGAGCTCGAAACTTGAGCTCTGGCAGTGCTACCTCTTGGCAGAGGAGGTTGCACCGCCCAGTCTAGCTCGAAGACTGAGCTCTGGGCGGTTGCACCTCTTGGCTGGGGCGGTTGCACCTCCCAGCCTCGCAGCCCTGGCGGTTGCACCTCCTGGCTGGGGCGGTTGCACCTCCCAACCTCGCAGGAAGACATAGCCTGGGCGGTGCTACCTCCAACCCTGGCGGTGGCACCTCTTCACTATTCCAGCTCACTTGGTTTGGCTCCAAACTTGGTCCAAACCAGTCCGAACTTGGGCCTAATTGGCCCCTACTTGGGTTATAGGATTAACACCTAATCCTAACCCTAATTAACGTGCTAACTATGAATTTAAAGATATTTTCTAAGCTATTACAAAGTCCGCAAGTCAAGACTTCTTCTAGCGAGCTTCCGGCAAACTTCCGGCGGTCTTCCGATGAACTCTCGGAAACCATTCTGCGGACTTCCGGCAAGCTCCTAGACTTCACGATTTGTTCTTAGCGAGTTCCAACGAGCTTTTTCGGCAAGCTCCGATCTTTCTCGGCGAGCTCCGCGAACTCCCAACGAATCTTCGGACTTCCGTCGAACTCTCGAACTCGCAACAAATCCTTCGCGCTTGACTCCGACACTTTGTTTCGCTTTATGTCTTCATCGTTATCATAGTTAATCCTGCACAATTAAAACAAAACTTCGATCGAGACAATTAATCCTAAGCAATTAACCAAGTTGTCCGACATGTCATTGGTCTCTCGACGCTTCGTCCGATTCTTCGGCGCATCGTCCTCTCCTACAGCCTATTGCCCAATCGGCCAGTTGACTCCGCAACTCCGATATCCTTGGCACAATACCTGCTCTTCTTGGGCGAATGCCCGAGTCCACGGCCCGAAGCCTTCTGTCGATACGCCGACCGATCCACCGGCCCGACGTCCAATCTTCTGACATGTTCCTTCGGCACAACATGATTTTCCTGCTTTAATTGTCTCATCCTGATCGAAGCATCCTGCGTCACTCAAAACGCAGATTAAATCATAAACATATATCAAGTAGTTTCATCATCAAAATACGAGATTCAACAGATAGGAGTCTACATAGTAACTCGGATCGGTTACAAACTATCTTCCCTACGGAACATTCATAGGAATATTTTAGGAAGTTCAGGGGTAACTCGAGTCAATTACAAACTATCTCCCCTATGAAATGTTTACGAAATATTTCATCTCTTCAAGGTCAGGTATAAAAATATACCCTCAATCCAGGAAAAAGAGAAGGCACAAATTAAAAACTTAAACCCAGAAAAGTTGACCTCGGGACTAACTTATACGCCGGAGGGACCGACTCAATAAGCTTATCTTGACTTTGATCTTTGTGTAGATGATAACTCAAGAGAATGCACATTGTACCTCAGACGACTTGCATGTACGGATCAAAGCCACATCATGTTGACAAAGACGTGAACGATATTTTCTCCTAACATATGCCTTCGATTAACTCCTCACGACAAATTAACCAATAAGCCATTTGGTCAATTCAGGATTTGATCAATTGTATCATATCGATGTTATGGTTAACTTGACGATCTAACTATCTTGAGGCCATGAATATTTCATTTCTTCAAGGTCAAGTATAAAAACACATATTCAACTCTAAGGAAAAGAGGGAGCACAAATTCATAACTTAGACTTAGAGAAATTGACCTTGGGATTAACTTAAATATCAGATGGACTAGCTCGAGAAGCCTCTCCTGAATTAGTCTTTGTGCTAGTGATAACTCAAGAGAAGACGCTTTCCACCTCAGACGACTCTGCACGTATGGAGTAAGGCCACGTTATGCTGACAAGGATGTCAATAGTATTTTCCCCAAACAAATGCTTTCGATTAACTCCTAACGGCAAATCAACCAATAAGCCATCTAGTCAATTCAGGATTTGATCAATTGTACCATATCGATGTTGTGGTCAATTTGACGATCTAATTATCTCGAGGCCATGAATATTCCATCTCTTTAAGGTCAGGTATAAAAATATACCTTCAACTCCAGAAAAAAGAAGGGGTACAAATTTAGAACTTAGACTTAGAAAAGTTGATCTCGAGACTAACAAAGCATCGGAGGGATCGGCTCGAGAAGCTTCTCTCGATTTCGGTCTTTATGTATATGACGACTAGGGAGAAGACGTTTTCTATCTCGGACAACTCCGCATGTACGGATTATGGCCACATTATATTGACAAGGATATCAATGATATTTTACCCCAATAGATACATTTGATTAACTCCTCATGGTAAATCAACCAATAAGCCATATGTTTAATTCAGGATTTGATCAATTGTACCGTATCGATGCTATGGTCAACTTGACGATCCAACCATCGAGGCCACGAATGCCTTAGGGAACAATTGTCTTGACAACATGACCACTTGAATAGTGATCGTTATGATATATTAAGCAGCTATTATCACGAGGGAATGATTGTTTAACTACACTATTTAGGAAAAGGTTATGATATACGATTAAAAAAATATTTAACAAGTACTTTTGGGTAAGGAAACTATGATTATTATAAAATTATCATTGATAATGTGGATCCAAGATTGACCCAAATGCTCTTCATGAATTTGATTTTTCATGTATATATATATATGATTATAACATTTACTCAAACATCATATGATATCACCAAATTATTAATTTGATTCGATGAAATTGACATGTTTTCAAGTACGTTGATATGACCACGTCCATGCCGCAGCACCCTAATGGCACCGAGAACATGAATATGAAATCTCAATCTTAATGACAGGTACATAAATGGAAGAATTGTTGTGCCAAAATTAACATTTATGAAACAGGATGGATCCATAAGAAGCCTCATATCCACATGGTCTGTCTGGCTCCTGGGAAATAATTCCTAATTAGAGGCTTCACCATATCACTCGTACTACTATGCTATGCTATTATTTTATCTGCAATTCTCCAATCCAATTTGTAAATATATATTTTTGTTGCTCTTTCTATTTTTAATATAAATATATAGATCATGACTCAATCTTATTGATGAAATGACATTGATAACAAAAATTAAGATGGCATCATCAGTCACCAAATTACAAAATCAGTATATGTGTCTACAATTTCGGTACATGGCCAAACATACAACGACAGATACATGAAACAAGGTCAAGGAAAAATGTAAGGTTTTAGTATACATTAAAAAGAAAAAGGATATTTCTATTGGCACAATCACAATTAACCTTTCTAATATTTCTAAGATACTTCTAACCTAAGTATTATTCTTAACTTATTACTTAATTTCCACCCTCTCCCAACTCTTTCATACAACCTCTTTTTCTTTCCCTTCTTCTTCTTCTCCTCCTCCTCCTAATTGTCGGAGACGATCGGAGGGGAGGCAACCAATGTTTCTTACATCAGCACTCACAAGGATATGATTGATCGTAGAATGAAATGAATTATATAAAGCAATGATAATTGAGGAGTGGTGAGAAATAAAAAGTATAATCAATAATTAAGTGGTTATATTTAATAAAATTATATTCTATTTTCTTTTTAGATGGTTGTAAAAAGTAAGGGATTAACAATCTCCACATAAAAATTATACTCATACAAACCATCCATAGGATCATGTTTTAATTGAGTGTAACAAAGGCTTATCATCATCTCTTTTGAACGACAACTAAATCGGATCTTGCTTGAAGAAGAAGTCAAGTACTTGGCAGAGGCAGACAACCCACGTTGGTTAAAGTTATGGAACTCAATAGAAGTTGAGACCATAGTCTTCTTGATCCAGGAGCTCAACCATGGCGAAGACAGGGACAAGGCACAGTCCTCTGCTTTGCAACTCAGCATTGCTGTCTGCGAGGCCCTGAGAATTACACACACAGATGCAATGATTGTTCTTCAACCGCCACAAAAAGAGACTCAGATCGATTACCTCATCACCTTCTTCCGGGGATCTCATAACGAAGTAAGGAGCAGTCAGCATCTGCGTCATGGCAGCAGAATCATGATTTATCTTTGATGTATTTGCGTGCAAGAAGTATTCGATCAATGCCCACATGTACGTACCTCTATTTGTTCGTGGAGGAACTTGATCGAAAGAGCAGCCTCGTGAAGAACCGATGCGGTATCCGCCTGCGCGTCATAAACAGGAATGGTGTATGCATTCAGTGTAGTAAATGGAGACGAGTGATGTGTTCACCTTCCCGAAGGGAGAAACGAGCTGCTGAAGAGCTGTTATTTTGTCCCCTAGCTTCTGGCTTCTCCTCGCAGGTGCCTATCCATTAATGTCGATCACGGATCATCGAGGAAAAGAACAAGAACAGCTACGAGCGGATCATGGTGAAGGTCTACCTACTTTGATGAGCGGCATTCTGGCCATCGTCTTCGAACACATTGTCTTCGGGTTCTTTGATGATGGTGAAGAAGGTGTTTGATTCTTGTTTGCAGGATCCCTACTTATCGTCCGCTTCCTTCGTTCTGCCACAACCTACAAGGCAACAAAACGCTAAGAGATTGGATCAAGACAGTGTCTGACTCAAGAACAGCTCACTTTGGGATGAATCCCGGCGGCGCTGCAGCCTGTGGTCATCATCGGATCTCCCTTTCCTGTTACGTTAGACATGCCTACGAATCTTCGAAGTGAACCTGTCAAGGATCCTCCGTCGGACTTCTCCTGAAGAGCACCGAGGAGTCCGCCGCAGTTTCTGTTCACAAGCAAAGTTCATCACAAGAATTGCTAAAGCTGACATCCAACTCTACCGAGAGACAAAACGACTTCGAGGCTTACACTCTCTGGAGCTCCGTAGAGTCATCAGAACTCTGCAGCCATGGTGGTCCTGTGTTGCCTGCATGAACACATGACGAACTGAGAAGAACCCATTACAAGAGCTAGCAGTAATCTGTATTTTCTTCAGGTACCGAGGCTGCTGCTGAACGGGGAAGAGAGAGAGGGAAGGACTGCGTCGTTCCACATTCCCTACGGTTGGATTCCAGGAATGCAGAATTCTAAGAGCGACCATAAAGCGAGTGGGGCTTCTCATTGATTTATACTGCAACAACCGCGACGAAGGCGATGGCTCTGTTGCTATCTGTTTGAGGAAGGGTTGGCATCAGAGAAGAGCGAAAGGGAAGAGACGACAGTGATCGGCATGGAAATGGCAAAACCGAGCAAGGAAATCAACGTAGAGAATGGAAAAAGATGAAGAGACGCCTTACATAGCCGAGACTAAATGGGCATCCGTTTCATATCTCTATCAATCTCCTGACCTATCATAAATGATGCAACGTCCATTAAGAGAGAGAGAGAGAGAGAGAGAGAGTGCTTGTGTCTGCTCTTTCCTTGTCCATTGAAACCTGTTGACTGTCATCCCAGGTTTGAGGGTAACTTCATTTGCATGGGACAAAATGAGGTTAAAAGAAGGTCTCAATCAATTCGTGTTTAGCTGTTTACGTGGAAGACCAATGACATGACACATCATGCTTACAAATTTAGGTCCTCTAATTTTAATCCACTGGAGCCAATATATATGAAATACAACTATAATAGACCATCGTTCACTATAACTGTAGCCTGCACTATTCTAACTTTGTTCTTGCCACATGCCATGTCTGGAGCTGTACCCTAATCTCTCTCTCTCTCTCTCTCTCTCTCTCTCTCTCTCTCTCTCTCTCTCTCTCTCTCTCTCTCTGTTTATTTTGATTAATTACCTTCCGCTTCTATCTATATGCTTAGGTGACACTCGGATACACATAAAGTTCATGGATTGTGTAGTTCATGAAATCCATTTAGGATCATCAAAGCCCCATTGACACAGGACTCTCGCAAAGATATCAACCTCTTATATCTACTGGTATGCAAATTAGCAGAAATAGGAGAACATTGAGGCTGTGGAATTAATGGAGTAAAATGTGAATGGAATAATTTCGAAGTCTTGCAATTTATGGGCACTTCAAAGTCTTGCATGCAGTGGCACTCAAGTATTAGATGTGAAGTCTTAGGTCGTAGCAATGGGTGAAAACAGCAGCAGCAGCAGCAGCAGCAGCACATAAAAAGCCATGTAAATTTGGAATGTCTACCGCTTCATGCCTTGACCACGGAACACCACGGTTCCATAGTTCCAGTCAGGTCCGATTCTGAAATCGATATAATTTTGATTTCAGAATCAAAATTAAAATAAAGATACAATTGATTAATTGTGTCTATGACTAAGTTAGAATCATACGAGGAGGCATAGCGGGAGTGTGGAAGCAATAGTGGGACTCACGAGGCCAAGACGAACGATCGTGATGTATGAAAATATGTCGAGATACCGACGGAACCGACGAAGATAAAATAGACGATCACAGGACATAGAGATGTGTCACTGCACACATAGATGAGTTATTAAATCTATTGGCTCCGGCTTGATCACATTAGAATGTGGTCCATAATCACCTGATATAATTACTTATGTGTGATTATATATATATATATATATATAACTTAACATCGCAAAGTGTTTCACATTCAACTAGAAAGTTATTCTAGAATCAGAAAATATGTTGGGCGATTTTCTTTTAAGAAAATACTTATATTTTAAATATTTCCTACAAAATACCTCCTCTTTCATTTTTTTCATATAATACTTCTAATTTAAAAAATATCCTCAAAATATTTTCACCAAATTTTTTTTTCCCTATTTTTTAATAGATCAAAACATTGTAATGAAAGAAAAAAATTTAATGGACGGTTTGAGTATTTTTAAAATTAAAAATACTGTTTGAGAAAAAAAATTGAATGGAGTCTGATTGAGAAATAGTATTAGAAGAAATTATAATTATCTTATTCATTAATAGTTTGTCAAACATATTCTATACATCTAGCATACCCTCCAAATTAACTTATTCAAAAGGTGTTAATCTATCTTAAATTAATAATATTATAATTTATTAACAATCTAATCCAGGATACAAACTAAACATTTAAGGATACTAAAAAGTATTCAAATATATTTTGTATCCATAAACCTGTGCAGTTTATACTCATACATTATATTACTTGATAATTCAGAAAATCCAAAACCAACTCAACAAAATATTAACCACACTTATAAAATCGCAAAACCAATCATTTACCACAAGTTCATATCATCATCATAAATTAAACTTAACATTCCAAAATTTCAAACGATTGAGGTCTTTTAAAACTTTTACACGATATATCAATTTAAATTTATCGATAACATTTCATTACATACAAAATGTACTTATACAACAATAATATATCAATCAATAAGACTTGTCCAAAATCTGAATAGCTTTCCAATGCCTTAGCCCAATTCTAATATTTCAGTGAGTTGAGTTAACTTGAAAGATTTATATAGCAACATGGTGAGCTACAAAGCTCAACAAGTGATTATGTTGAGAGAGGATAGTTTCAAACAAACATGGTATCAAAGCAAAGAATAAGAATTCATAGATATTGCCTCATTAGATACAAAATCATAAATATCATTTCATTCAAAATATATTTGGTTCAATAAAGAGTATTTTGAGCGTATTAATGATAAGAAGTATTTCGAAGTATATCAATGACGTATAAAATATTTCAGAACATATCAATGACATACGAAATGTTTCAAAGTATATCAATATAACAAATAAGAAACAGAAGCTCAAATGTCATATTTGACATTACATTAATTTCATTCTTATCCAAAAAGCACATATAAACACATAAACAATATTTTGGATATCATATAAAAAACACAAAGGGTGCAATGGGATCATAGACTGAATATGATATATTCATTTTCTGGATGACCATCAGATAGAAGTCTCCCATGTCTTAGAGCTCTATCCACCTAAGTTTGGATGAAGTTAGAGCGGGCCAACAAAGCATCGCGGGCTCAAAGCATGGGTGAAGTCTCTCATGTCTTAGAATTCCCTTTATCATTTCTAGCAAAGGTTCATATTATCCCATAAATACCATAGTATAAAAGGATATTATGAGTAATAAAATTAGCATATATCGGATGTATATACGAAACAATGAAAATATACATGTGCCTATATAAAATAATATGATGCAAATACAAACTTTTACATAATACGTTCAGATATACAAAAGAATTAAGAACAAGAATATACAAGATTAAAGTAATCACATAAGGCTCAATTGAAAAAAGAATTTTAGATGAATTCGATTTCAAATATATGAAACAAGAAGAAGTAAAATTGGCAAAAGTTCTGTTTTTGGCATATTCGATAAGGAACATTGTATAAGTAATTTGAATAATCAATTATACTCTAATTTACTCAAGAAAAATATCGTTAAAGATATATCAATCTATTTTTAAATAAAATAAATTTTATATGAATTGAAATTCCCAACCGACACTTATATTTAATTTGGTAACCAAAGGTCAAAGAACAAAATCTTTATTTTACAAAATCTAGAGGGTTGATTGAAATAGATATTTGGGTAGGTATTTGTACTCTAAATCTTTCAAGTAAAATACTAAAAGATAAATCTATAAGTCTAGTATCTAACAAAATATGTTTTTTTTAAATCGGAGTTTCCAACATATAGTTATAAGTAGTTTAATATTAAAATATTAAAAAGTAAGATCCTTATTTTGTAGAATTTATAGGGTTAATTGAAATAGAAGTTTAAGCAATCATTTGAACTCTAAATCTTTCGTCAAGGTATAAAAAGAAACATCTATAAGTCTATTTTCAAATAAAGTAAATTTTGCCTAAATCAAAATTTGGTTAGAAAAGTTATAACAAGAATAAGATAGATATATCATAAATTCTAAAAAATTTAAACTCAAAACTTTACATCTAAACGAAAAACTCTTCAAATTTCTTATAATCAAGACAAAAGAAAAGATTATAATTATATTAAAAAGGGTTAAAACACTTGTCTTACAAAAATTTTAAAATTTTAAATTTAAATTTTAAATATTAAAAAGTTCGTCCTTCTCCATGAGCTCTTCCTTTCTCCACCTCAGGTTCTAGTATCCCAAGTACGTGGAAAAGATCGCTGGGTAAGAGTTTTACCGGCCCCATCCATGACTAGCTCGCCAACTCTCATTAGTCTCTCACTTACCACCCTATAAAACCCTTCAGTCGAGGTGTGTAAATAGACACACATCATCCGACATGAATTCCAACTTGAGTGGGATTCGTACAGATATATCTTCTTTTTTGTTTTCTTTTGGATTTAGGTTGATTAGGAGAAGGAAAAGTTGCAATGGATAAGGTCGAGAAGATACATTAATAATTACGTAAACCTCTTTTTCTACCTTGTTAACGAGGGTAGTCCAAATGGAGGGTGAACCTCTGAGATCGTACTCTACCTCCAAACAGGTTAGCGAGCAGGTCAACTAGTGAGCGGTTAGAAAATTAATGCTCTTTCACGTAATGTTAGAATTTTATTAGAACTTGAAATTTTCTTGTTTTTAAGATTTATCTTTTTACATATATTTTTAATCTCTAAATGATTTTTGTTAATGCAGATTCTAGTTTTCGATGAGAATCTCTAAATGATTTTTGTTAATGCAGACCTAAGCTATATTGTATGCTTGTCTCAAACTGAGGTTGAGAAACTCGATAACTAGAAAGCTTAAGTTATATTTAGTTATAAGGTGTCGATTGAATAGTAAGCTTTAGTTATGAGGTTGAGAAACTCGATCCTACGATACTTAAGTTAGATTTAGTTATGAGGTGTCGATTGAATAGTAAGCTTTTCAGTATTAAATGTATAAAGCTAAATATTCTTAAAAAATTAGGAAACACACGTAAGGAGCCTTTTATAATGGATCTCATGATTGCTGTGCTTGAAGATGTGTTTTAATATGGAGGACGATTGCACATCTTGTCTGGTCTTAGGTGTAATCATTTCGCATTGAATATAAAAAATATGAAGGATTATAGGTGCGATTATAATATCAGAGAGATAGACATCATATCGATTATATGACGTGAAGGTTTCAAACTCGTGGTATCTAGATGTTGATTATACAATGTCAAAATATTGAACTTGTAATGCTAAGATATCAACCACACAATGTTAGGACGTTAGACTTATGAAATCAAGGGGAGCTTCCTTGTGTGATTTAGGTTAAAACCTGCACCAAGAAAGCAGTGGCGAATCAACGTGCATGACATGTTTTGAAGAAGTCCACATATTTCCCTATATATATATATATATATATATATACTCACACACACAAGCAAACCAATCTAACAAAGAATAGGACGGTCATGAATCAAGCACACAGAATGGTCATCATCAGCTACTAGACGACACTGCAACAATCCAACTTCATAGGAACTAATGAACCATCACTATCCTCGTCGAGCCCAAAAGGCCATTTTGACATGGCATATATGATGACGCAGCTGTAACATGGGTATGAACTTTGATCTCAACGTCATTCATGTTTTTCGTCTCCTTGTTAAGATTTAGATTGTTTCCTCTAGAAAAGTGAAGCAGTTTGTAGTTGATGCGAGCTTCTGATGTGATTAATTGTTGTCTGATTAGTTTGCCTTCTTTTCTTCTTCTTCTTATTCTTTTTCTTCTTTTTTTCCCTTGTTTTATCCCCAGTCGATAGGTTTCCATCCTTCCCGGTTCCTCCTAGATTACTTTTCTGTGATCAATTGGCGGTCTCTCACATGAACCAGATTCCTTTACGTTGTTGACAAAACCTGTAGCTAATCTCCAACGCAACCTACCCCAATGGAACTGTTCTTACTGCCAACGATTCCCGTTACCATACCATCATCTTGAGGAATTAAGAAATGACATCCAGACATCAAGTTTCAGCGAACATTCAACTCTGGAGTTCTGCGAAAGGTAGGTGTGACGATTGCATGGCTTCTGAGTGTCTGTGAGTGCTTCTACTTTGTCACGACGGAGCTGCTGTTCCTTTCGTTGGGTCCATCACGGCTACAGGATTTCTAGAATTGCTAGCTAACTTTTCCTGGACATAAACCAGATGAGGTTTCGGACAAAAGATAAGATTTTTCTACTATACAAAGAAATTTTTTTATTTAAGGAAATTCTTTATATAAATAGGAGAGGGACATATTAATGTATTAAAGTTAAAGTTATTTCAATAAAGCTTCTTCAATAATTGTTCTTATCTTCTATTATTTTCATCATGGTATTAGAGCCACTTGCGAGCAAGCTTTCTTCTCACTGTCGACTTATCTATTGCTTCTCCACTTACAGCGGTAAAAGAAAAAGGCTCTCTTCTAGTTGTCGACTTATCTATTGCTTCTCCACCTCCAGCGGCAAAAGAAAAAGCTTTCGACTATTGCTTTTCTATCGTCAGGCCATCGGTGCGATAAATCTTTCCTCGACGAACGGCAACTGTCTTCTCCACTGCCACTCTATACCAACGTATTGTCACGGACAAACTTCGAAACATGATGTTTGATATAATGCTTTTGTATGTCCGTGTCTTTTGGCATGTTCATGCCTTGTACAGCATATAGAGGGGCTGCCGAAGGCTTAATAGTCTCATTTTAGTTGGGTTGGTGGCCTCTTTAGGTTTGTAAATAAATGTTGTGTCATGTGGACACGTGCGAGAGATTTTCGATCTGTAATGAACAATTTTACCCTTTGTTGTGCCACTGTTCAGAGCTTGTAAAGTCTGTTTGTAATTTGCATTGTCTATGAAGTGTTTTTCGGAGATGTTTGCTTGTGGATCCCGATTGAGGCGTTCTCTCTAACCCGTTCTCTCTTTTGGTGGTCCTAAGGGACAATGGGAGACTTCGGGGAGGCTGACCTTTGCGGACGGATACGCAAGGGTGCCGCACGACTTAGGCAAAACCAGCTAAGTCCGTGACAGATGGTATCAGAGCAGGACAAGCACTTATAGAAACACTTAGCATACAAACGTGGGGGACCTAGCGGGGCTGCGTTGAGGGTAGTCAACACACGCGCGACTGTTTGGGGGAAAACGGGCATGGAGATGCAGGGAAAAGGAGTCGCTCGGAGGAGCGGGCATCTGACATTGGCATTCAGAGGAATGGCCAACCTTTCGCGCAAGAGGCACCACGAGAACAGACAAGCTTGGAAGAATATGGAGCGCACAAAGGTTGGGATGGCTGAGTTTGAGCTACGGCTCAACGTTGACTACTATACTTGATGGTGCTCAAGACAAGTGAGGCGCTTGGTAAAGGATGAGACCATCCAAGGTGGAATGAGTTGCTCAATGACCAAAAGAGTTCTGCAAAGCTCACAGAGGTGAGGGGAATTGCTAACTCGAAGAATTTGGTACTTATGCATGGGCTTGTATGCGAACGATGGAATGTTCGTGGCCATCCCAAGGTGACCGAAACTCGGTGCCATGGAGCATTTAAACTTTCTCTTCGGCATGTGAATGATACGTCCGTAGGAGGCTGAAGTGTGCAACGAGTTCAGCATGTTGCTAGGCCTTGAGGGGTGCAGCGGGGACTATATTGACGGAGAGTCACAATCTAGTAAGTGCGTTTGCAGGAGGCAGAACAATGCATAGTTTGTTCAGCAGATCGGAGTAGTCCAAGGGGATGGTGGTCTTCGAAACGAAGAAAGATGTTGCTCCAACAGGGTAGTTATCCAGGAGGGATAAGTCCCGGCTCTCCAGAGGGAGAATCATGTGGGACGGACCTCACATATTGAGGAGGAGTACCTCAATAACAACAACTCCACGAAGCTCGATGGATTGAGCAAGCGGCGAGGAGTCGTTGCATGATCTCGCTTGAGAGAATGCATTGGTAGATGCATTGCGAGATCAAGTGGGGGAGCGACCCAAAGTAACTTAAATGAAGGCATACTTGGAGTCGATGTGGAGATCGGACTCAAGGGAGGGCTGACCCGTGGAATGGTGGGCGCGAGGGCCACCATCGACTCAATACAAAAACGAGAAGCGGAGCAACTTGGGTGTAACTTGGCGAAGTACCCAAGCCGCATGAAGGGAGCCAGCATAGAAGTTGGAACATGGAGCAGAGGCATAATGCTTTCCTTAGACAGAGGTCAAGGACATGAACTCTTGTAGAGGCAAGAGTAGGATTATGTTGTTCCATGGGTCCTTCATTCTGACAGAGCGGACTCATCTTCCATGGTGCCAAAGACGAAGGGAGCTTCTGGTCACATGCACCTTATCTCGGAGAAGCATTTGATGGAGGAACTAAGACGACTCAATTTGCGGAGGCAAAATTGGGTTCAAAATGCCTTAGAACGTGGCAAGAGGACTCAGAGGTGTGACCCAAGAGTGGGTGGATGAAGGTCGATTGCCAAAGGAGCGAACAAAATCGAAGGTGGAGGAGACCCTGCAATGTATTGGCAGAGGCCACACATTGAGGGTTCACAATTCGAGTTTATTCCACAAGGATCAGAATGCAATGGAGATATCACCAAGAGGCGACATGGTGCAGCGGATCGTGGTGGAACAGTTCGTGGCAATGCGATACACACGACTTAGTCTCGGGAGGGACTAGATCATATGGAGGTATGATTGGGAGCTACTGGAAGCTCCACTTCGGTGAACAACACGATGGCAAGAAGGGCTATGGATTCAATGAGTGAAAGCCATGGTATCACAAAGGCGGGTCTTCCGGGCGTGCATCGAATTTTGCATCGGATGAAAACCTTGGTCATCAGCATAGGGGGGCTGTGTTCCACTAAGGGAAAAGTTCGAATGCAAGTACCAGTGAGTCCCATGGGAGGGACTTGATCATGCAGAGGTATGATCGAAGCAGCTGGAGAGTTGGACTGCTCCAGAGCTCATATTCACTTAAGGGAGCCCGGCAAGTCAGAGGACAAGGTCGAATAAGCGAACGTTGCTACCAAGAAAGCTAAGGAGAACAGAATCGGTGCAAACCCTATAACGTGATGGCAGAGGCCATGCATGGGAGTTGCAGTCTGTCTTTCCATCGACCAAACAGACTACTTGGATAATATAGAGGTGTTGAAGCAGGGGGTCGAAAGGGGCGAGGAAGCGACGACGAGTCCAAAGGGACTTAGCTACCCAAAATCAAGCAATCAGTTAGAATGGAGGTGGACTCGGAGGAGTGTCACAGAGGCATATCTATTGATTGTGAAGAAAAGGGATGTAGATGCGAGGCGACGGATAGTAGTACCATGGGCATGACAGCTCCATGGTACCGCAGAGGCGGGACTTCCGTGAAGGTCATTGATCCCTTGCTCTCATGGAGGGAGAGCGCTTGGTCGTGAAAGGGGCCGAGGAGGTGGAGCATGCAGAGGCAATCTCCAAGTATCGAGACAAAGTTGAAGGGCAGAGGCCGAGGAACTTCGTAAGACCGGTGTCAATGAGCTTCTCATCAAGATAGCCGAAAGTGAAGGACTTTGGGTCATGTAAGAGTGCATAACTAAGGAACGAAGCAGGCAGTACGCGGTGCTGTACCTTTGCTACTCAGTGGAGTAGGCGGCAGGGTTGATGGAGAAGATGGTACAATCCCAGAGGCGACCAAACCTATGAGAGAATTACTCCAAGTTGGGGTGAAAACTTCCTGCATTCCAGAAGTTCGATGGCATTGAGAAGGTGAATCACAGTAACTAACTCAACGCAAAGAGTGCAAACACTTCAAGTGCTTCAGAAGTGTGAGCAAAGAGCAGACGAAGGCCAGTAACTAGCTCGATGCATGAAGTACAACCTCGAGGAGGCGGGCGAAGTCAAGTAACCTTTGCCTTCTCAACTCTTAAGAGAATGGGCGAAACCGAGTACCCCAATTCTCTTATCTATCCAGCAGAGGAGCTCTGCATAAGTTCAAAGACCCTTCGAAGATAATGGAAGACAATAGTTGTCAAATCCTTACCAACGGTGATCAGTGCTACTGAGAGTAGATTGTCTGCTTCATTTCCCAACGAAATGCCGATCGAAAGCGGAAGTGATGCGAACCTACTTGGATGTGACAACTAAGTGAAAGAAGAGTCAATGAGCAAATTTTATGGAGGAAGGACCCAAAACTTCAGTAGTTTGCGAGACGATACTCGTTAAAAACTCCAACAAGCATCCGCCCAATTCAAGCAGCATAAGGAATTTGAGAGACTGGCGCAGTAAGGATGGTCTTTTCCTTCATCTAGGAGATCCGCAGGAATCAACAAGGATCAACACAACTCAGCTAATCCCACACCAGAGTTAGAGTCATTGGTGAGTTGAAGCAGCATGGCGAATCAAAGGTTTGACTACTCAAAAAGAGCAGTAGAGAGCAACAAGGAGCCAAGAGGCGCATTGTAGCTGGAGCAGAAGATTGAAGACTCAACAAAGGCGAGGAGTTGCAGTGTCGACAAAGGCTTCAACGAGGACATCGAAGGAATAAGTGGGGGAGAATGTCACGGACAAACTTCGAAACAGGATGTTTGATGTAATGCTTATATATGTCCATATCTTTTGGCATGTTCATGCCTTGTACAGCATATAGAGGGGCAGCTGAAGGCTTAATAGTCTCGTTTTAGTTGGGTTGGTGGCCTCTTTAGGCTTGTAAATAAAGGTTGTGTCATGTGGACACGTGCGAGAGATTTTTAGTCTGTAATGGACCATTTTACCCTTTGTTGTGCCACTGTTCAGAGCTTGTAAAGTCTGTTTGTAATTTGCATTGTCTATGAAGTGTTTTTCGGAGATGTTTGCTTGTGGATCCCGATTGAGACATTCTCTCTAGTCCGTTCTCTCTTTTGGTGGTCCTAAGGGACAATGGGAGACTTCGGGGAGGCTGACCTTTGCGGACGGACATGCAAGGGTGCCGCACGACTTAGGCAAAACCAACTAAGTCCGTGACAGTATGTTCCCTTCCGCTGTGGTGTCTCTAGTGCTACGCTCACCAGCACTGCCCCACCTTTCCTCCTTTGCTGTAGCCTTCTTCTTTATTGTAGCATTGTTGCAGCTTCCTCCTCTGATGTACTTCTATTGCAACTTTCTCCCACCTTTACTATAGCTTCCTCCTCTGCTATAGCATTGTTGCAATATCGTTGTAACTTCCTTCTCTGCTGCAACTTCCTCCTCTACTATAGTTTATTCCTCGGCATTGCTATAGCTTTTTCTATTACTATAGCTTTCTCCTCTACTATAGCCATCGCCGTCACAGCCGCAATAATAGTAGCAACGATCTGCTCTTGCCCTGCTCACAAAGCCTCTAGCTTGTAAACCATTATTTGCATCGATCCAAGATTGATATCCTTGACAAGAGCACCCTCTTGCAGGGATGAGACATGATAGAAGATAAGATTTCTTTAATTATATGAGGAAATTTCTCTACCCTGTTGAAGAAAATTCTCTATTTATAAATAGGAGAGGAATATATTCAAGCTAAAGTTATTTCAATAAAACTTTAATAATTATTCGAATGCTTGCGTAGGGATTAAGTTCGAGAGGCAAGAGGCCCAATGTGAACAGAAAGAGAGCATTTTGAAAGGTTGCTGCTGACTTGTTGACCTGACCCACTTTGGTTGACTCCCAAACACTTTGGCAAGCGGAAGGATTTGCCGGTTGTGTGCGTCTGCTGGACGGCCATTGCCGAATTATCGTTCAACAAACAACGGGATTCGACTTGAAAACTGGCTTCCTAAGTTATATAAGTCGTACGAGTCGTCGTATGATCACATTGTTTTGGCCAGTGATCGATCAATTTGTATGAGAAGCAGCGATCAACGGGTTGAATGCTCCACCGTCCACACAAGTGTTCGACCAAATTCCAACCATCGGAACTCAGATATGAGTTGGGACCCGTCAAACACGACGAAGGTGTGGTGAGGGACCTTTCAAGGCAATGGGTGGATTTTGCGTGCACTCCTCGTTACTCTTCTCTATGTTCAGACAACCAAACCATAAAGCTCTCTCCAGTGTTGGAAATTAGGTGCACTCCTTGTCACTCTTCTCTATGTACAGACAACCAAACCCTATAGCTCTCTAGTGTTGGAAATTAGTCGCCCCTCTGTGACAGCAAACCAAGGAAGAAGAAGTCATCTTCCTCGTCGTTATCATCATCATTGTAGTTGCATTATTTGGAAAGAGGGCTCCATGCACATTTCAAGTGTCAATTCATATTTGATTTTTTTTTTTTCTCAAAATAATGCTAAATGCTCAAATGTTATCTGAGGGTAGTATTGGCATTTCAGTATTTACAGGATGTTTTGTATTTTTTTTTTAATTTCAAAAGTATCATGTAAATTTATCTAAAATTATAAGATTGTTAAAATAATCTAGTGAGAAACTAACATGATTTATATTTTTTACAAGATAAAATTTTATTTATTTATTTTATTTTAAAAATATTTTTATATTTATTTATATGATTATATTTTATATTTAATATATATTTGGGCCATAATTTTTTTATGAGATTATATATATATATATATAATTTACTTATTAATTTAAATACAAATATATTTATTTTTGAATAAATATTAAAGATATTAGAAGGGTAAATTTATAAAAAAAAATTAATAAATTCTTAAAATATAATTTTATCAAATAAAACTTACATCGATCGAGACACATTTAAAATATAATTTGTACCTATCATTTATCAAACCTTCAAATCATTCGACAACGACACATCTACTCAAATCATAAATAAAATTGTGTTTTCAAACTCTTCCAAGGTTCCTTGCGTCCGCGAACGGAGCATCCACCTTTGACCAGTTCCAGCTGAAGCAGCAAAAACTGCTTCATGGATCTCTCATGCCTTCCCTGGACATGGATTGCTGTTGATAACACAGCCCCTTCTTCCTCGGATACACCTCCACCGGTTCACGTGAGATCAAGTGCTTGACGTTTAGGGGTTAGATCCTTGTCACGGTCAAGAATCCAAACACCTGGTCCAACTGCAATAACCAACTCGTGTTCCAATTTTTACCCAGAGGAAGGTTGCCGGAAACTGAGGAATTAGTGATGGACACATAGGCCAGCCCATGACCCGTGGCGGAGACTTGGAACCTTCCACGCTCCTTAATCATTCCAAGAACAACACATGATCCCATGACGGTGTTGTCGTTTTACATTGCCACCTATAAGTGTCAGTCGTCCTCTTCCTAAGCCAACGAAAAAAAAATCGAACTCTTCTCCTTCTCCTCCTACTCCAATTCTA